>NW_005353325.1:1832007-1833200 GCF_000412655.1 Myotis brandtii | reverse complement strand
AGTCTAGGACAGGGGTGGGCAAACTTTTTGACTTGAGGGCCACAATGGGTTCTTAAACTGGACCGGAGGGCCGGAACAAAAGCATGGATGGAGTGTTTGTGTGAACTAATATAAATTCAAAGTAAACATCATTACATAAAAGGGTACGGCCTTTTTTTTTTTAGTTTTATTCATTTCAAACGGGCCGGATCCGGCCCGCGGGCCGTAGTTTGCCCACGGCTGCTCTAGAATCTGATTGATTTTAACGTCAGGCTGTGCCTCTTAGCTCAGGTAAGTGACTTCTAGGATTGACAGATAAAAACAGGACACCCAGTTAAATTTGTATTTGAGATAAACAACAATACATTTTTGGTATGTGTGGCCCATGCAATCATTATGGCACACTTATAACAAAATATTATCTTGTTATAATATTTCAAGAAGTTAAAATGTAAGTTGTTGCTTATACATTTTTGGTATAAGTGTGCCCTATGCAATCATGGCACACTTATAACAAAATATTATCTGTTGTTTATCTGAAATTTCTTATTTAACTGGGCACCTGTGCATTTTACTTGCTTAAATATGACATCCCTAGTGGGTCCTGGCCCCGTAGCTCAGTTGGTTAGAGTGTGGTCCCATAAGCCAAGGTTGCAGGTTCTATCCCCAGTCAGGGCACATACAAGAAGCAACCAATGAATGCACAAATAAGTGGAACAACAAAGCTCTCTCTCTCTCTCTCTCTCTCAAATCAATAAATAAAATTTAAAAAAATGGCAACCATAGTGACTTCTCTCTTATCTGTTACTAGGAAATGGGATAATCTTGCCCATATTAAACCCTTAATTCACCTTCCAAATCAGGATACTTTAGTAAGATATATATATCAAACCTCCAGGACAAATGGGCCCGGTGCAATCCAAACATGGCTTTCTAAAGAGTGCAGAAAAAGTTCAGTAAGACTCTCAATGAAGGTGAAAACTGCTTTGAGAGATTTGCAAATTTACCTTCAAAGTAATCATACAACTGTGCTTAAGCAATGCGGCACCAGGCAGAAAAGGATGGGCTGCGACTCTGCGCACGCGCACCAGAGCGCCCACAGCCACACCGGGCCCCGCCCACCGGGGTCACGCGGGGGAGGAGCGGCCTGGTCTTGTCACGTGACCCGGACTCCCGTTCGCCCCGGGATGGAGTCGGAGGAGGGGACGCCGCTG
>NW_005353325.1:1824339-1831833 GCF_000412655.1 Myotis brandtii | reverse complement strand
CGGCCGCACCCTCACCCTGGGGTCGGGGGTGGAGGGGAGGGGGCCTGTTGTTCCCTGGGGAGGCCCGTTGCTCCCTGGGGAGGCCCGTTGCTCCCTGGGGAGGCCCGATGCTCCCTGGGGTGGCCCGATGCTCCCTGGGGTGGCCCTTTGCTCCCCGTGGAGGCCCGTTGCTCCCTGGGGTGGCCCGGGACCCATTGACCCCGGGGGGTGCGGAGATGCCACCTAATCTGTGAAAGCTTACCTCGTGGACCGGTGGTTTGCAGCTTCTTACCTAAGTTTGTTTCATTCATTCATTCATTCATTCATTCAACATATACCTCCCAAACGCTGCCTGGCTCTAGGCACAGTGCTAAATGCCTGGGTTACCGTGGTGACCGGGAGAAGCATACCTGGGCCCCTTGAGGGAGCAGGAAAAAAATGGGTAAGTGCTGCCAATGACTGGGCGACTGGACTAGGTAGTGTGTCCCAGGGCGGCCTTTCCCTCTGGAGTCTAGAGGACAGACAGGCTGGCACCTCCAGCCTAAGCAGAAAGCCTCATCCATTTGTTCACCCAGCTTTTCCTGGCGCCTGTGCCTGCCACGCCTGCCACGCGCTGAGTGCCCGGGGGTAAGGCCAAATGGTGACTGAGACTCAGTCTGTGCCCGGGGGAGCTTGCTGTCTAGGAAGGAAACCTGGAGTTATCCAGTCATGCGTTTGCAGGAGGGGTAGCAACCCAGATTTGAAGGGGCAAGGGAAGGTTTTCAAAGCAGGAGCGTCTAGATTTATTTCTAGGTTCAGTCCTGAAGGATGAATAGGAACCAGACAGGCTACAGGGGAGGGAATGTTTCAGACAGAGGAATAGCAGCTACAGAGGCTGGAGGAAGGAAGCCCCCCCCCCCCCCCCCACCCCGCCCACGGGGCCTTTGAGGACCTGCTGTAATTCTTAGAGGCTGAAATGCAGTGAGAAGCAGAGGAGGGTAGCGAAGGCAGGTGAGCAGGAGTCAGTGGCTGGAGTCTGTCTATGCCGTGCTCCTGTGTTTAGCCTTACTACCCAAGGCACTGGCATTTTGAGGTACGTATTGCTTAGGGCAGCAGCAAAACTTTAGTGAGTTTGAAAGATGAGAGAAATGTGGAGACAGTACATATAACGGTATTTTGACTGGGAACTGTGAAAGGAAGAAAGCCCAATGGTTGCTATAACAGGAAAATCTGACTGAGAAGTGGAGCTCCTTGAACTTTCAAGCAAAAAACTTAGCGCCCCAAGTATTAGGCCTGAAGGAAATTTGCTGACCGGGAGAGAAAGCAATATATGCGATATGGAGCTTCAGCATTGGCTTTGGGAGCTGTGGTTCTCTTTGCCTACTGACCTCAGACCACGACTGACACTTGGTACTGTAATTAATATGTTAATATGTTTACTCCCACCATCTCCGTTCCCCTACAGTTCAGGCCTTGTGAAGTCTTCCTTGAACACAACTTCTTAGCTGGACCTCTTGCCTCTGGTCTACTCTGAACTCCTTCAGGGTGGATACTTGTTTTATATCTTCAATTCTTGAGACTTGTGTCTGGCTCAAGGTGGTTCTTAAATCGATGTTTGTTGAGGACAGTAATCAATGAATGCACATTAAACTCAGTGTTATCATTGGGACAGTCATCTGGATACCAGTGGTGGGCAGCTTTGCAAAAGTCCCTATTCTGTTCCATTCACTGTGGGTGAAGGGTGGGCATGGGTGCTTAGCCTACGTACGGTGATAGAGGGGTGTGTGGTAAGTACCTTTTATTAAATTCCAGAGTTTGGCCTGCCTTTTATCTCTGTTCCATTTTATAGTGGGGAGAGTATGGTCGAGGGGGTGTGGGGGCAGTGAATAGAAGGGATGAAATTACTTAATTCCTGCCAGGATAAACAACAACAACAAAATCTTCTTAACTCTTTCCTTTGATTTTACAAATGAAGAAATTGATATGGCGCATTAGCCAGCTTTTGGAAGTGGAGTCACCAGTCGCTCATCTCTGTTCTGATAAGTGTGGTGTCATAGAGAAATTAATTCCTTAAAATGGAGTCAGTATGATCCAGGGGGAAAGAGTTGAAAGACTTGCTGCTAAAATGCATTTCCAAGTTGTTTGGGTTGAAATACTCTTCGTATAAGACATAAATAGCCCCTGAGGAAGAATACCATGTTAATCATTTGCCTAGAATAGTGCAGACATAGTAGGTACTCAGTTAATATGTTAAAGGCATGAACATTAGTAGTAGTAGTAACAGTAGTGATACTAATAATGATGATGATAATGGCTAGCAATGTTTAAGCGTCTTGTATAAGGCAGCAATGTGGCAAGTGATTTGCATGTATTCTTATTTAATCCTTACAACATTACGAGGATATGGATATTGTCCTCTTTTTTACATGAGAAAACAGAAGCACAGAACTTTTCCATAACTTGACAAAACTAGTTAAGTAGTACAACTAATATTCAGACTAGCCAGTTTCATTCCAAAATTTACAGTCTTAATTACTGTGTTCAGTTATGTATGTGTTAGGATTTCCATTGTTGATATTAAGGTAGGATAGAGAAAAAGGAGTGCAAAAAAGGAAAAGATAGGTACTGAGGGCTTTCTTGGATGGACCAAAAGAAGTAAGTATGAATGTTGTGAAAAATGGAGGCAAGGGAAAATGAAGTTATAGATCTACAGTAAAAGACTTTGCTCTAAGAGTTAAACACTTTTTGTTGTTGTAATTGGTATAAATACAATGTCTAAGGAATCCCAAGATGAATCCTTTATACCCACCATCTTCCTTTCAGTAACATTGGAAAAACACCAGTGTATCTGTATAACTTTTTAGCTTCTGAACATGGACAAAATGATACTTTGTGTGTGTGTGTGTGTGAAGTTCTAACTTTTAATTAATAAAATAATGTTAAAAGTAGGTACACTTCACCCTGGCTGGTGTGGCTCAGGGGTTAGAGTGTTGGCCCTCACACCCAAAGGGTCACGGTTTTGATTCCCTGTCAAGGGCACATAAACCATTGGGGTGCATGCGGGAAGCAACTAATCAATGTGTCTCTCACATAGATATTTCTCTCTCTCTCTCTGCCCCTTCCTCCCTCCCTTTCACACTCTCTAAAAATCAATGGAAAAGATATCTTCCGTGAAGATTAACAAAAGTAAATAAGTAAATAAATAAATAGTTACATTTTCAACCTCAGCTGCTCTTGCAGATGATATGAACTTCTTTCAACAGGAGAAGTTCATGTTTGCTGTAAGGGAGATGAATCTGTTATATAATTTTACTCATAATTACATTTATTTCGTTTTACTCTCTAGCTTCTTCACAAAATAATTGATGGCATTTGTGGCCGAACTTATCCTCTCTACCAGGATTATCAAAATGTTTGGGATTCCACAGAATGGATGCATGTTCTGGAAGATATTACCAAATTTTTCAAAGCTGTAGTGGGCAAAAAATTATCTGATGAAGAGGTAACTGTAGTCTAAATTCCTATATGTTATAATAAAAAATAAATAGTGTACAGATTTTTTATTAAGTTGGTCTTTAGGACACTATATAATACAAGGGCCATCATAAGTAGCTAACAAGAAAAACCTCATTATTGTGAGTAAGTAGAAAATCTGATTGTGGAAGTTCTGGGTTTTTGTAGTTTTATTTTGTTTGTTTATATTTTTTAAGTTGTGAAACATTTAAATGTCATAGAAGAAAACTGAAAGTTAAGTAGCTGACACCTACATTCCCATACCACAGTTACACAGTTGTTAACATTTTAATATATTAATATAACTATACCAGCTTTTTTTGGTAGTCTCCAGATGTAATCACTTTCATGCTCTTCATCAGTCAGCCCTTTTCCTTTACTTTCTATTTTGCAAAAATTTGTTAAAACCTAGTTTTCTGGTTATGCATTCTTATCTTATTCTTTTCATAGTGAGAGAAGTATCTTTTTTTTCCTCATTTACTACCATCTTAAAGTGTATGTGAAAGGAGAATGGAACTATGTGTTTACATTTTAGATGGAGAGGTCCTTTCACTTATTTTATAACCATTTATTTTTTATGTTCATAGATATCTCAGCAATTGAATCAGTTGAATTCGTCTCATCAGGAAGCTATCATGAAATGCTTGAAAAGTAGAAAAGATGAAATTAAGCAGACTCTGTTAAACGAAATAGTTGATATTTCCTCTGCACAGCTACAGGATTTTGATTGGCAATTAAAGGTGAGAATCTGTTTATTTAGGAGTATGGTTTTATTTCAGTTTTTGAATAGGAAGAAATGTTTATTTTTTTATAGTACACATCTAAAATTTCATTTTGAGAATGCAATGTTCCATAAAGATATCAAAGATAATTAAAATTATATCTTTTGTATTAACTGGACATCAGTATATTATAAATATCCAAACCAGGTGTAATAACTTTACAATGATAAATTTCATTAACTGGGGCTGTAAATCATTACCTGTTTCAAATAGTGCAGCTATATATATATATTTAACATATATTTCGGGCTGGAATTTTCTAGACCTTATAGTCTTCCCAGTATTGGTAAATGTGTTTCTACCTCCAAGGAAAATCTGTAATGTGTTGTTAAAACAGCATTTAAAAACATTTTTCAAGTAGAGTCATAAAGAATAGTTTTCATATCTTAGATCCATTGGATGCTACTTCTTCCACCTTTCCCTGTACTTGACAGCAAATGGGAGTACTTTTTTTAAAGAATGTGTTGTTCATAAGCTCTGATGCATATTTAACATAGGCCTGTTAATATCTATTAATTACTGTTTTCCTCATTTTAACCAGCTTGCACTTTCCAGTGACAAGATTGCAACATTACAAATGCCACTTTTAAACCTTCATCTAGACGTAAAAGAAAATGGTGAAGTCAAACCATATTCTATCGAAATGAGTAAAGAAGAGCTACAGAACCTAATAAATTCCTTGGAAGCAGCTAATAAGGTGTTTGCTTTAATTTTGTTTTGTGGTTTAAAATGTTTAAGTTTTGATAGATACCAATAGAGTCATGTAAGAAAAAACTCATAGTTTGCTGTTAATATTTCTTTTCTTCCTGATATTTTATGTCAAGCACAGAAAATACTTTATGTTATGTACATGGTATCTTTAGATTTAGACATTAACTTAATTATAACTTGTAATTTTAATTACTTTGGAGCATAATTTATCAAGTAGTTATTTTCGAAAGAATAATAGTGCTGTTCTAACAGTTAGATTTGTTTTGCTCCAGTGCACATTAATGATAAAAATTAATTTTTTTACCTTGGGAATATGATATTAGTTAATTCTGAAGAGCTTTTATGATTTAAAATAGCGTGATCTTGAAGAAAAGAGTGTCTTATTTAACTGGACAAATAATAGAAAATTGCTTTAACTATAGGAGACAAAATATGCCTTATAGTTATAACAAAATCCAGTTGAGACAAGATAGAACTAATGAATGACAATGACTAACAGCTTTACATTTACAAAGGAAGGGCTAAATAACAGTAACCATTCCCAGTGTTCAATTAATGAGAAAAAGAATATTTAAATTGTAGAAACTGCTGCTGTGAGGAAGAAATAAAAATAATTATCTTTGTTATGTATGTTCCCTTCATTATTGCTCAGCATTTTCTCTAGTGATCAATCTCAGTGATTAAAGTCAGTTTTTCTTACCAATCTCTTGCCACTAACCAATCTTCTTGTGCCTTTTTTTAAACCCTGGTATACTTCAGCTTCCTTTCATACTCGTTATTCAGCCGTTTTGGTGCCTTGATGACTGGTCCACCTGCCCAGTCACCAAACTGGTACTGGCTTGCCTTTGAATGGGGCTAAAGGTCTGACGGGGTGTGTGGTAGAGCCTGGTATAAACATGAAATGATTCTGAACCATGGATCTGGCAGGCCTGCGCCATCAGTTACTGAGCAGTGTATTTGTTTTCAGTTCTTGAGGCACTTCACAGACTATAAAGCATCTTGTACAGCAGATGTTGGCATCGTTCTGGTATAAACTGATTCTCCCCTTTCCTCTTTGTTTTAAGGTCATCCTGCAGTTCAAATAACTGGAAATGATGAATGCCAGCATTATCAGATTCCACTGTTACAACTGATATGACAGTGAAGACTGTGTGTTCAGAAAACCTGCAATATACTATTATGCCACGCTGAGAAAGCAGCCGTATTGAGATGACAAAGATAAAAATTTATCAAGTTCCCTAAAGAACAGGAAATTACATGGTTGACAGGAAATGCATTAAAATATTAAAGATAAAAAGCTATAGTAGCAGTTTATATTTTCATAATGACTGTTCTGCTTCATTTATTAAATATTTGACAGATCTTTATAGATACCGAGTTTTACTGAAAACTAAAAATAGGCTCTAAAGTAATGTTAACATACAAAGCACAAATAAACTTGAATCTTGCTAAAAGAAATATGTGAATAGCAAAGATGTGTATTATGGATATATATGACTAATTTGTGATATTTTAAAAATAACTTTTAAAGACTGTATAAGCTATAAATAACTCAGGAGATTCCATATCTTACTCATACTTCAAAGGAAAGATAAAATGTAAGAATTCTTAGAGAAAGAAGCTCTTCAGACAAATAAGAAAAAACTGTAGACAATTTTGAGTTTATGAATTCTATAAACTAAAATCTTACACTAGAACAGGAAAAATGCAATAACACTGCTACTCTTGTATTTCTATGTCTGGGAGAGCATGAGCTGATAAAAAATATATGTCATTGTATAGTTTATATATTACTATTCAAATAGGTAAAATGTCCATTTTTTACAAACTCAATATTGAATATAACAGTTTTGGATGTTAACTTTTTTGGCAAACAAATCATTTTTAATTTCAGTTAAATTTAAAGATAGCATTCTGAACAAATAAAAACAATTTCATTTTATTGTATTGCTTTGTTTCAAATTACTTTCTACATAATGCAATAATACATAATTAATTGGTACCTGCTATTTGTAAGTTTTATAGCTCATGAGAGCATCAGGCTATTATTTGAGGTGTCCAGAGCAATTATTACTATTCTCATTATATATAGATGAGGGTACACTTTGAGAGGTTAATACTTACCAGAGTGTAATCTAGGTGGTGCTCTCAAAATGTATCTTAGACTTCTGCCAGTCAGCTATTTATAGGTTAACTAGAGGCCTGGTGCATGGATTTGTGCACCAGTGGGGTCCCTTACCTGGCCTGCGGGGATCAGGCTGAAACCAGCTCTTTGACATCCCCTGATTGGTCCCGGATTGCGAGAGGCTGGTTCTCGGGTGATGTACCCTGGAATCGGGCTCTCTCCTCTCTGGTTCCGGGTGCATCACCCAAGAACCGTCGCTGCCAAGTGACCGCAGCTCGGCAGCTCCTGTGTTGAGCGTCTGCCCCCTGGTGGTCTGTGCAGCCGGTCACTTAGGCTTTTATATATATACTAGAGGCCCGGTGCACAAAAATTTGTGCACGGGGGGGGGGGGGGGGGGGGGGCCCC
>NW_005353325.1:1822937-1823298 GCF_000412655.1 Myotis brandtii | reverse complement strand
ATCAGGGGGTTTGGGCGCTGCCCCCTGTCACGCTGATCCCGGTGCCGGGAGCCTTGCTGCTCCGCTGCTCCCGGTGCTGGGAGGCATATTACCCTTTTACTATATAGAATAGAGGCCTGGTGCACGGGCGGGGCCGGCTGGTTTGCCCTGAAGGGTGTCCTGGATCAGGGAGGGGGTCCCCACTGGGGTGCCTGGCCAGCCTGGCTGAGGGGCTGAGGGCCGTTTTCAGGTTGGCGGGTGACTGAAGCTCCCAACTGCTCCTTTTTTTTTCTTCTTTTTTTCTATTCTGGGCCAGCTTTAGCTCTGAGGCCTCGGCTCCGGCCTTTACCTTCTGTATTTGATACAATGTTGTCCGGCTGGC
>NW_005353325.1:1820031-1822776 GCF_000412655.1 Myotis brandtii | reverse complement strand
GTTCGCTTCAGTGCATGGCTGCTGGCCGCCATCTTGGCTGACAGTTAATTTGCATAAGGATATGCTGATTAGCCAATGGGAAAGGTAGCAGAGTGACACCAATTTGCATGTTTCTCTTTTATTAGTGTAGAGTAGTAGACTAGAGGCCCAGTGCACGAAATTCCTCTGCTGGTTGGGTCCCTAGTGGCTGCCAGCAGCTGGCCAAGGCCTCCCCTTCCTTGGCCAGCCCCACCCCCTGGTCGAACTCCCTGTTGAGGGGACAATTTGCATACTACGCTTTTATTATATAGACTAGAGGCCCAGTGCATGAAAATTCATGCACTGGGGTGGGGGGTCCCCTCAGTCCAGCCTGCCCCCTCTCATAGTCCAGGAACCCTCAAGGGATGTCCTACTGATGGAGCGGGCCTAAGCCACAGTCTGGCCTCCCTCTGTGGGAGGTGACAAGACTGATCAGGGGAAGGCGCCGCCCCCATCAGCCCGCTGCTGCTGCCACTGCTGGCCGCAGCAGCTGCCAAGGTGTTTTCTTTTCTTTCTTTCTTTTTTTTTTAAAATATATTTTATTGATTTTTTACAGAGAGGAAGGGAGAGAGATAGAGAGTTAGAAACATCGATCAGCTGCCTCCTGCACATCTTCCACTGGGGATGTGCCCACAACCAAGGTACATGCCCTTGACCGGAATTGAACCTGGGACCTTTCAGTCCGCAGGCTGACGCTCTATCCACTGAGCCAAACCGGTTTTGGCTGCCAAGGTGTTTTCATCAACATGGACTCCAGTCCCTTCACCATGAAAAAATTACAACTTTAGGCATTTTCAAGATGTCTCTTTCATAGGATATGACCTTTTTTTTTTAAATCCTCACCTGAGGATATTTTTCCATTGATTTTTAGAGAGCGTGGAAGAGAGAGGGAAAGACAGAAACATCAATGTGAGAGGGACACTTTGATTGGTTGCCTCCTGCATGAGCCCTGACCTGGGCCCCGGCCAGGGAGGACCCTGCAACCTAGGTACATGCCCTTGATCAGAATAGAACCTGGACCCTGTGGTCCGCAGGCCGAGGCTCTATCCACTGAGCCAAACCGGCTAGGGCAGGATATGACATTTCTTAGCCCCTCCAGCAGCGGACCTTCATTTTTTCCTCCAGGAGTGAGATAGAAAAACCCTAGATCACCTTCTTGGAGTGGTGTACTGGGAGCTTAGCCAATGAGCGGTCAGAAAAGGTGTTTCCCGTTCAGCTCACGCACTGAGGTGGGACTGCTGGTGCGCTGCGGTGGCACGCCCTCTTCTCTCCAGTCCTGCGCCGTCCGTGGCTTGCCTCACCACACATGCAATCCCCTCCTGCATGTGCAGCCTACTGCTGAGTGGTTATGGCGTCCCGGACAATTTGCATATTACCTCTATATGTGTGTGTGTATGTGTATGTGTGTGTGTGTGTGTGTGTGTGTGTGTGTGTGTGTATGATTATAGATGACCTGGTGCCAGAATGTTCATCAATATACTTTCTTCACTGGGAAATTTTGGTTATGAAAAAATATATATCAGTTGAACTAAACAGTGTGCTTAGGGAGGTAGTTGATTGTAAGTTCCTCATGTCATTATTGAAAGTCCTTCTGAATTTCCACCCTCCATACAGAACTTCCTCTCTGAGAAGGAAAAAAATCTTGGTCTACTTAGTACCACATTATCACTACATTAGCATATTGAAATGCTTTATTGAAATCTGACTGATATACTATAAACTGCACATATACAATCTGACAAGTTTTGATATATGTGCACCCAAGAGAGCATCACCTCAGTCAAGGTGGTGAACATATCAGTCACTCCTGAAAGTGTCCTATTCCTTTGTAATCCCTGTTCCTGTGCCCTTTCCCCCCACCCAGAGAACTGCTGATCTGCTTCCTGTCATGACAGATTCCAATTTGTTCACATTTTCAAGGGTTTAATATAAACAAAACCATGCAGTTGATACTGTCTGTGTGTGATCGGCTCCTTTCAGCATTATTTTGAGCTCATTCATGTTGTTGCATATAGCAATAGTTCACTCCTTATTGTCAAGTATTCTGCTGTAAAAGTCTACCATGATTTGTTTATCCACCTATTAATGAATATTTTGGTTGTTTACATTTTTTGGTATTATAATACACTGAATGCTATGAAATTCTTGTACATGTCTTTCTATGGACACTAGAGGCCCAGTGCATGAAATTTGTGCACAGGTAGGGTCCCTAGCGGCTGCCGGCCTTGGCCTGGCACCACCCACTCACCTGCTCCACCATCCCACCATGGTCCTGCTCTTGTTGGGGCCCATCATATTCCACGCCGCCCCCTGGTGGTCACCGCACGTCTAACTCCTGGTAAGTTGAACTCCTGCCTGGGGGACAATTTGCATATTAGCCTTTTATTATGTAGGACTAGAGGCCCGGTGCACAAAATTTTGTGCACTTGGGGGGGTCGGTCCCTCAGCCCGGCCTGTGCCCTCTCACAGCCTGGGACCCCTCGGGAGATAATGACCTGCTGGCTTAGGCCTGCTCCCGGGTGGCAGAGGGCAGGCCCAATCCCCAGGTGCAGCCCCTGTTCGGGCTCAGAGCAGGGCTGATTGGGGAGTTGGGGCGCCGCCCCCTGTCATGCACAGAGCAGGGCGGATCGGGAGGTTGCAATGCCACCCTCAGTCATGCTCAGGGTAGGGCCGATTGGGGGGTTGGGGCACCGCCCCCTGTCACACTCAAGGCAGGGTCGATGGGGA
>NW_005353325.1:1758885-1817101 GCF_000412655.1 Myotis brandtii | reverse complement strand
ACAACCCCTACTGGGGATGTGCCCGAAACCAAGGTACATGCCCTTGACTGGAATCGAACCCGGGACCCTTCAGTCTGCAGGCCGACGCTCTATCCACTGAGCCAAACCAGCTAGGGCCCAACATATTTCTGAAGGGAGAGAATGAGTTTGGAGGTTGGAAGTTTTCCAATTAGGAAAGGCTGACAAGTAGGCCAACTCTAATGAATATATTTACAGTGAAGATTTGAAAAGAAATTTGCCATTACACACCTCACAAATGGATGTTATTAAAATCTGCTTTAGGCATCATTTTTTAATACAAGAGGACTTTTTTTTCCAATATACATGTTTTTTTTTTTAAGTCAAAGTGGTACAGAAATAAGCTCCTGGGAAAGTATTGGTGTTTCCCCCCAATTGTTGGATAATACTGCAAAGAATTTCTTCCAAATATAAGGGTTTTGCTTTGTATTAAATTTTACCATAATAAATTTCACATGATAGATTCAGAATTTTAAACATTTTAAATATTATACAAATATATCTGAAGTTGTGCATGTTTTTAAAATAGTACAAAGTAAACTTTTTACAGGTAGGCATTTTTAATAAAAATTTTTTATTTGTTTTAGGAATAAACAAGCGAACATAAATAGTACATATTTACAGCAATAAACTACATTTCAGAAGCTGCACAACGGCTTTCAGAGGAATAGCTGATGGTTTTTGAGATCAGCCTTCAAATGTGTTTTCTTTAATTCGCTGTGACATTTAAAATCTTAGAGTCCAAAGTAAAGAAAACAGCAACTTAGTTTATAGCAAAGCCACATCGTTAACACAACTATTGAGTGAACTACAGTCCTGTGACTGCTAGGGTATCTGTGAGTCCTGAAATTGAGGGCACAAGTGTGTCTTGTGTCCTTACCTGATTGCATGTAAGTTGATTTTGCATTGTACAAGAATACACGATTACTCAATGAATGATTACGAATAGAAAAAAAGGCCATGAAGGGTAAAAGGGTCAGGAATCAGAGGATGCTGAACAGTTTCTTATTCACTGCTTAGAGGAAAAATCTATTTCTTCTTTCATGTGTATAGATCACAGTTGACAGGCTTCATGGATTTTGTCCACAGATAGTTTTTGAGATAGCAAAGGCATAACGTCACATATTTTAAGCACATAACAAGGAACAACTGAAACAGCTAGAATATTTTAATCAAATCCCTAACAGAAAGGAGACAATCAAGCACACTTTAGGAAAGTTTGCTTCCAAATGTAAAAAGCAACTACAGAAAATCATACAAGTTTCATTAGACAGAGCTGCAGTTTCAGTCAGAAAATGCTCATAGATGAATACAAAATAGAAACTTGAATTATAAAAGTAAGGAGTCTACCCCTCTTTTCTTGACATTTGTTAAACCTGTCCCATTTCATTAAAATTTCATAGGTTTCCAGAAATGCTCATTCTTGCCATTTTAGCTTTATTTGGGGTCTGGTAGATATACAAAAGTATCTGTTTATATAAGAAGGCAAATGCTTTTATGTCAAAAGAGCAAAAGAACATTAAAATGTTGTGATTTACGTTTCTTTGCAATGAAAGGAGTTCTGCCTGCTGACAAAGAGGGAGAGAGCATTTGCAAGAACTGTGATACCAATCTGATAGGGACGAGCTAAATCATGTTTGGTAGGAGGGTGACTAGATAATTCGGCAAATTGACTAGTGGAGTTTTGAAATCACAAAGAATCAAACAATTAACATTTTTCTAACCTATTTGGTGAGTTTAGCATAACGGAATTGGAGAGGCAACGGAAGTTGTGAATTTCTTTCTGTATATAGATAGCACCTGCTTTGGAAAGCCCCAGCTACTTAGTACAGGGTGCTGTGAATGAAAATGGCAGGAGTCTGATTTGGAAAGTTTAGCTGATTTTTGGATTTTCCATGACACTGCAGTGAGTTAGAATAATTTTTGGATTTAATCAAGGCTTAGGTGAGGTGGTAGCCAAAGAGGTGTTCCATTGCTGGCAGGATAATAATCTTCTCATTCTTTAGCCTAATGAATCCTGCTTTCCCAAACGCCCAGAATCACCATGCACAGACCTTTGCCAGGTCTCCCCAGATCAAGGAGTGAAATAACCATTCGGCCATGATGGACAGCCAAGAGAATTTTTCAAGCAAGCCACCCTACCCCAGATGCACTACTCTCAGAAACAGTGTTATTTGGATTTATACAATATTAATCTTTCCAAGTTACATTTCCATTGACCTTTTAAATGACATGTCAACATCGTTTCACATTAGTCATTAGGTTCCAATCACAATGGCATAAAATGCTGCCTGGTGGTCATTTAAAGATGTCAAACATTTTTTGCTCCTTGTAAACATTTATATTATTTGGGATTTCCAGAAACTTCATGCAACCTAATGACTTTGCAGTAATGCCACATGGTAGTTTTATCAAGAGGGTTCCTGGTCCTCTCTAAACGGAGGAGTAGAGCAACACGGTCAATGAATATATGCATATCTGGTCACAAGCGTTCCTTCCTTAGAAGAGTAGTGGATGTTCTGAATGGGAAATGTCACTTGGATATATAATTCTGTTTCTATGACACTGCAGTAAGATAGAATAATCAAGGGGCTTCCTTAAAAAATGTCTTAGGGGCACTGTTGCAAAATATAAAATATTTCAAGCTTTATCCAATGAGTATATTTAAAAGATGTAGGAAACAAATTAATGTGTGTTCGTTAGCTTAAAAAAAAAGAAATTTGGTGTATTTGGGGGAATATTAAGTAGAAAAATATGTTATCGAGTAAAAGTGGGGTGGCTGGTTGCCACTCTGAGGTAAGGCTTGCAAATAATATATTTCCTATGCTAACGTGTAAATAATATAACAGGAGAACAGGAAAATTAACTACTGAAAGCGGGGGGGGAGAAAATGTATTTTACTGTTCATCTATGTATGCAGTCTTGAGGGACAGTGATGAATGTCAAGAACTGCCCATTCCTCTAGATAGTTCTAAACTTCTGTTTATTTCTTGGCAGGAATGAAATTTGGTGTACAATGCTCTCTGTAAGTATTATCTGAATTCTCAAGTTTCCTAACTAGGCAGTGTAGTCCCAGCTTCGAGCACAAACAGCCCCAGAGAACCTAGATTTAAAAGGCGTTTAAGAAGGCAAACATGGGGAAATGAGGAAAAATGAATTTTAAATAAAGATTTCCCTTTTTCCATAAAGGGAAAGCAGTAGTTATCAGCACAGAATGTTCCATTCTGCCAGAACTGGTAGAATCTAGAAGGGTGGTGTTAGGATTCCGTCTGTTTAGTCATAAGCAATGAGGAAAAATCTCAGTGACCACTTTGCACAGACCACAGCCTGGGTTCAATGTAACTTTGACTGCAGCTTTTAAACTCACTCAGAGATTTGTAGACATACCAGTAGGCTCTATAGAGCTCAAACAACATGGGGGGAGTGGGGAGGGAGCACCTGCCTCACAGAGTAGTACGGGTAATGCTGCAGTATTGCCCCTTAGAGACATGTGTTTCTCTATGGCTGCAATCACCAAGGGGGGTAGTTTAATCAGCATTAACAGACCTTCTACCATGTGCAGAATAATAAATGCTTTGGGTAATACAACAGAATGAGAAAATGGGGCATTCACCCTTAAGGATCTTTTACTTTATTTAGGGAGGCAGAGCATCTATTTGCAATAGTACTGGGAAATGCACAAATGAAATACCTATTATTAGGACAAAATGGTCATAAGAATTGAGGAAGGACTAGCAGGAGAGTGAACAGAATGTGGGAAGGTTGCGCATGGTTGGCTTTTGGATGATGTTGGCCTGATTTATAATCCTGTTGGGAAGGAGCTAGGAAGAGGGAAGTCTGGGTAATGGGGATAAAATGTAAAACTTCAAGCATAGCAACCAGAAGCTTTTGGGATGTGTGGCCATGGCAGTAGAAGGGTAGGGAAAACCTGAGGATTAGCTTGCTGGATGCTGAGAAGGGGGACAAGGAGAAAGAAGGTGCCCATTAGTGGTGGAAAAGACAGGTCAGACTTCACAAATGATTCCATAGGGAGCCAAGTGGGTAATGGGGATAAAATGTAAAACTTCAAGCATAGCAACCAGAAGCTTTTGGGATGTGTGGCCATGGCAGTAGAAGGGTAGGGAAAACCTGAGGATTAGCTTGCTGGATGCTGAGAAGGGGGACAAGGAGAAAGAAGGTGCTCATTAGTGGTGGAGAAGACAGGTCAGACTTCACAAATGATTCCATAGGGAGCCGAGACATACATTTTCTCCAAGGTGTTAACATTAAGTTATTAATATGTCTCATACCCTCCAGGTATGGTAATTATGAGAGCTGATTGTTAGTGTGACTCTCTAACTTATCATGCAAATGGACAATGTGGGAGTGAAAGGTGGTTCTATTGATCATTACGCACCACTGGGACTGTTTTACTATCTTAGGAAAGCTGGGTCATATGTTCCCTAACAATGTCATCCAAAAAGAACCAGGGCACAATTTAGGCTCTTCAGTTGCTGTGAAAACGATTCCTTCTGGGCTTTCCGTCAAGGGAAGAATGAAAGGTTTTGGCGTGAGGGCTGGGGGAAGAGTGGAGGAGAAGGATAAAAGGAGAACTAGACAGTTTACTGAGCATGCATAGAATCTAGCTGTTGGGAGTGGAAATTGTTCTCTTTCCTCCACTCACTTTTGAACTAATCAAGACCGGGATCATCAAGGCAAAAAGAACACAAGACAGTGATGGGGTCCAGGAACGGGGAGCAGCATTGAAGGGGATTGCAACAGCATTTCTGCTCAGATGTTACTTAGAAGTTGGCTTTTCCACTCATGAGGAGTATTTCTTGGCTTTTCCTGACTGAGTGACATCTTCTGGAGACCTAAAAGTAGAGACCACCTGATTTACCTTATCTGAGGGTCTCCGATGCTCTTAAAGGGAAATACTGTAGACCATTACCAAAATAATAAAATAATTTTTTTGCTACTTGCCTGCCAATTTAACTTTATGTTCTACATATTTTTAAAAGGAACATAGAAAAGTATTAAATTCAATTCACTTGACACCTGATGGCTTACTCCCAACGACACGCAACAAGGAACATTATTAAATTTGTGGGGCTATGTTAGCAGAGGCCATGGTCCTCCTATGTATTTCTGGGACTCCCCTATACAAATGAAAACAACTCCCTCTGAAACTTAGTTCTGGAAGGGAGGTTGGAGCTCATCTGATGGCATGTCCAAAGTCACACAATTGGGCTGTGGTAGAGACAGCACAAAGGCCTGGTCACACAGTCTGAATTCCAGGGTGTTGTGTATCCCACTATAATTTCCTCCGCTGACCATGCAGCTCATTTATTGTTAACTTTTAACATTGGGTTGCACATGGCCAAGTATAATGTTTAGAGAACTCGCTGTTTTCTAAGTATAGAAATGCTATCTAGAGGAAAACGAAGTTCTACATATTTTATAGGGGAAAATTAGACGGTTTTCATTATGACCTGTCCAATTACTAACTATATTTAGTGTCTGCTAGAAGGTTAAGGCAGAGTAGGTAGGGTGATGCACAGGGGTGAAAATCTGTAACAGGAATAAGATGCAGAAAGGGTAAAATGGGTCAAGTTCCTGGAGGGTGGTTTGTAACTAGTCCTGTGCTACTTGAATGATAAGCTATTCTGGGAGGAATAACAGATTGTTAAATGGTGTACAATTAAGGCTGAAGGAGGGTATGAATAACGAAAAAGAATTGATACTGCATGAATTCACCGTATTACAGCTCTAAGGTAAAGAGATGGTATTATCATCAAACATTGGTGTAGATATAAATTTTCCTAGGCTTCAGCTGATGATTTTATTTCCACTTTAGTTTGAATTACACTGGGAGAGAGAAGGTTTATGTAAACACATGTACTCTTCACGTCAAGACTGAAAAGCAGAAAAAACTAACCCAAGGCAGTTCAGAGGAGGCTATGTGAGCGCACAAGCTGCCTCCCAAGGCCCCTTAAAGGCGACAGGAGAAGGAATTTGGGAAAATTATTAAAATTTATTATTTTTGTGTGGATTCAATTGAAGACGTGCAAGATAAGCCCACAGAAGCTGAAGCTTTCAGTGATTCATGGGCAGAATAGCTTTTGAGGTTTGAAATGAGAAAGAGGAAAAATACACAAATCAATTTCATTGGGCTAAGGCATGAGGGTTAGGGTTCTACGGCGCTGGGAAGGGATGAACACAAGAGAGGTAATCTATTTCACACAGCCACACCTGCAAAGTGCACACACACACATCACATTTTAATACTTTTCACTTATAAAAGTTATACTGGAAAATGTTCCCCCCTCCCTCATTTCTCTTCAAAAGGAAGCCCAGGGAGACTAGGGGCCAGATAGCAACACTGGTTGCTCTTATTTGTCCTCTGGCTTTCCCTGGGGCTATTTTAAACTAATGAATCTGTGACCCTGTATACCTAAGGCAAATGCACCAAGTTATTTGGCCTCTCTGTTAATGATTTATATATTTATTTTTTATTGTATTTGTTTATAATTTATTATGGTGCTTTATATACAAAACGAGTAAAGAAAAGAGTTATCCTCAGAGTTTTTACTAGTAGCTTTGAGTGCTAATAGGAGGTGTACCCTGCCATTACCAGAGTGGTTCATCAAAGCACTTACTATTTTTTCCCCTCTTGTATTGTTTATTTGGCTTGCCTCAGTAGGCGGAAATTCGGATAAGTTGAAAGGCTGAAGTGGATGAGTGAGGAGGGGGAAAGACTTTTTAATCTTTTTCCTTCTTGCCCATGCCTGTTAATGATTCATTTTTATTCATTTATTTTCCTATTGTCTGCAGAAAAAATGCAGGCAGAGTTGTTCAATGGAATGGAGTTCTTTCCCAGCTGGCTCAGAACTACTACACCGACTTTTCCCACGCTTACTTCCTACTGAAGCCTTTGTGATGAGTGCTGGTTGCTCCAGGATGTGCAAGGTATGTAGGGGCCAATCAGGGACGGTTGTGAGCCCCTTGATGTACCAAGGACTTTTTGATTAGGAAAAACAAAACCAACGTTAGACATCTTGAGTTCCAATTAGGAAATTCTTGCTCCTGGAGAAGGAAAAGCTAACTCCAAACTCTTTCCCGTACCCTACCAGGACCTTAGTATTTTCTGGTTTGCAACTCTTATATTAAAAAGCTTTCCCTTTCAAATGTTTGCTTTTGAGTTGTAACCTCTAACAATTAATTTTCTGCCAGTGTCATTAATTTCAGTTAACTAGAAAAAGCACATTTAAAGTAAAAAGCACAATGTAGTTTGAATGTAGAAATTGATTAGTTCTAACAGGATATTTTTCTTATTCAATTGATGGTAGGCTCTCATTGGCACATCTTGGAACCAAAAATGTCTCACAGTGATGGCTCCCTGCACCCTTCTGGCACTTAAAATGCTGGCACAAAAAGCCCTGTCTTGCCAAGTTCTGACCTCTGAGAAAGACATTGGACACTCTAAGACATTACTAAGAAAAATACCAATCTATGTCCCTGCTTGCTTGGATATTATGAACTTCTGAGGCCACTACCACCCTCTCTGGGACTGCCAGTTTGCATGGAAACACATCTATGGCATCACATCCCACCATTCTGAATGTCTTTTCCAAGAACATCAGGACTGGAGAGAAATACATTTGAGAATACTTAATTATCAAATTCTCTTTTAAGTTTAATTAGCATACATCAAACATATCTTGGGCCCCCCAGTTGTAAAACACCTGTTTTCATTCCCAAGATTTCTCTTTTCCTTTAAAAACAGTGACATAATTCCCTCTGGGTCTTCCAGAAGTGAGTTAGCCAGCTTGCGTTATCAATGTCATTCGCTATCTCTTCCTTTTCTCCTTCCCATCATTTGGACAGTTGACCGTTGACCCTGATGAAATCCATCATCCACTTCTAGTCTTAGGAAAAGTTCCCGGAAACATTGTGGAAGGGAGAAAGTTCAAAGGTAAAGCATTGGTGCAAATGAAGCTTTGGATTACCTGTGGGTTTTGATAAGCTCTTCCACTCCTCACCCCCTGAAAAGCACAGGTAAGTCGGTCGAGTGACTCAGAAACACGTCCACGTTCCAGGACGCATTTCCAGGAGCAGCGGGCTACAGTTTCTGTCTCTGCTGGTGCGCTGTCCCCGAGCCCCACAGGGGTGCAGCCTTCCCCGCAGTTACTGTCCCTTCCGGTGGGGGTGGGGCGTGAGGCAGTGGTCACAGACACCTGGCAGTTACACAAGTGCACACAGAACATGGCAGCGAGAGAGCAAGAGCTAAAAAGATTCTGGTTTGGACCCAAATCACTAGTCATTTCACTTCATGGAGAAAAGCAAGTGCCTTGGAAGCTGACATTATTTACAACGCTCAGAGTTTCCAGATGCCCACCCAAAGCCGAGGGCCACCACGCAGCAGGGACAGTTCAATGAACTATGTACAGAATTTACAAGGAAGTTTACATAATAGTCAACATTCCATTACCAAGTGTACCTTGTTGTTTACTTGTCTGCGTTCAGAAAACGGAGATAGTTTTGTTTGTCCTCCGCATCCCAGTAACTGCTGATTGAACCACCATGAACAAATGCTGGCACATGCCTTTTGCTTCCCTCTGGGATAAACGATTACACTTTGATTAGAAAAAAAAATGTGGCATATCACCCTTTGGTCAGATACTATTCAAAATTGTCCGTATAAGAAGTCTTGAAGATAGTTTCCTTCTAGCATTATAAATATACCTTATTTTTTGTTGTTGAACTTGGCAAATTTTAATTGCGCTCTTTTTTGAAATGAATATTTATAAAGTAGTCATTGATTTTAGAAAGTTGGAATTTAGTCATCATTTCTGTGTGTTGTACATACTGTTTGTCTAAGGAAAGTCTACTCTTGGATCCCTAAACCAAACTTTATTCTCCGCACCACATTTTTCTCTTGGCACTTTCAAAATCCTTCACTGATTGTAATGCACAATAAGATGGTTTGTATGAAAACACGTATCATTGAATCAGCAGAATGACCATCCAGTCTGCTGTTTCTATTTGGCAATGTAGAGAATGGAGGCAACAGTCTTAGGTAATTCAAGCCAAACACATCTTTACCTGGGTCTTTGCTTCACGAAGCTGGTAAGGGTAACCCACGTCACCCCTGACATGTTAAGCCAAACAACATGAGTGGAAGGGATGAATGTGTCGTCATCACTGTCCAGTGAAAGATGGGATGCATGCTGGGTTTCACAGGTTACGTTTATGACACAAGATATGTCACAGTTTATGGATTGTGAACATGGGGTCCCCTGGACATGACGGTAGCATAAGAGAGTCCATACAATTTTCAGCCTCGCTGCCACTTCAGTAATGAAGGAGATTATGGCTATTTTCATGGCAAAAAGAAAATAACCAAATAATAGTTGAACAGTAGTAACCCCTGTTTTAGGCATGGGTCTGAATCTTTCAGCAACAGGATCCGTGTGAGGGCACTTAAGAATGTCTAACAACTCTCCTGTTTTATGTACATCATTTTGGGCAAAACAAGGGAGAGAGGCAGAGAAGGACGGTATGTTTCCATGCATTTTTCAGCCTGGAGGAAGAGTGGGTGGGGTCCAAGGAGGGGAGGGTTCAGCTGGGAGGCGTCCAGAAGAAAGAAGTGGGAAAAGAGGTCATTAAACAGAAATATGGCAGCTTCTCAATTTTTTTTTTTTGGCTGCCACAGCCTCTAAAATCAGAGCTATTTAACAGGACTTGCATGATGGTGGCTGGGACCCCTTACCATCCGGAGGGCCAGACAGTGACACCATTTCATGCCTGACAGAATATTCAGGCTTACGAATTTGACAAAGGTTAATATATAAGAATTCAAAATGTTCTTTTTTTTTTCCCGTTAGAGATACATTTTCATCTACAAGCATAAAATTCTTTAGACTTTTAAGGCAAGATAAAAAAATAATAAAAATATAAATTACCTCAATCTTTTCCAAGAAGAATGATCTAAACGGATAAAGAAAAATTGTTTTGTTAAGGAACATGGATTATGGGTACTTCCTTTCTGATTTAGCATTTCACCTCTAAAAACTTTTAAAGAGCTTTGACATCAGAATGATTTATTCCTGTTAGGCATTAGCCAGAAGTCTCCCTTTCTGTGTTTAAAATAGATGGCTACACAGTGGTTCCTGGGCAGTCGTTGGAAATATTAACCTTACAGTCATTTGGGGGATTTTTACAATGGCAGAGCATCTCACCTGCCAAGGAACTAATTAGTTTCAAAATATTTATCCCCAGAAGCTAAAGATTTCCTTGACCAGGGGATTGCGAGTATACAATTAAAACCCGAATGGAAATTTGGTCCCCGTAACCCTATTAATTTCTTATGAAACCATTGAGACGATTTTCCCAGTTAAAGCAGAGTTTTTACATTTTTACTAGCGTATATTGACTACAGCCATAACCATTCATTTATTCTGGGATTCTCTTTTCCTCTTGCTTTCTAGAAGAATATCTTACAACTCTCTCTCCTTGGGCTCATCGATAGAAATTCAGCCTTATCTTTCAACGCAGGCTATAATTTCTAGCAGCTGATGCTATTGTAAACATGGACCCTCATCACAGCCTTAGGGAGAAAGCCAGGTCTTTAAGTGAGGCAACCATCCTATTATTTCCTCAACCCTTATTTTACACTCAAGGAGTAGGTCCCAATCGCCTCCATAATTGATTGGTAAACTCAGGGTCTCACACAACCATGCAAATAAAGATACAGAATTCTTTGATGTTCAGCTGAAGAAAAAAAAAAAAAGCAATGGGTCTTTAATGACATAAATGGTATGAGTCTCATCTGCAGATGGTTAGAGCGATTTAGAATCATGTGTTGGGCTACTCAGAGACGCCCCTCCTATGATGACCATGACCAAAGCAACCTATGAACAGAGATAAGGCAGAGCCGTGATGACAGCGATTAATGAGTGTAGCTAGGGTCTGGTGTAAATGCTTGAAGGCCCAGTGAGTTTGTCATTGTTGTTATCTGTGGTTTTGCCCTTTTGAAGGTTTCCTTTAAAATAGAAATCTGGCCTCAGAGAAGTCTGACACCAAAATGGGTGCAATTGCATTTCCTGAAGCAGTCGTTTCCTATTTTGGAATGCAGAGCTCAGAGAGCAGAGCCATAAGGGGCCAGTTGACGCTGGTGCAACTAGCCTATCACCATTAGAAACTGCTCTCTGGAAGGCTAAGAAATATATACTATTTGATTTAAGATTTGGCAGTTCAGGTAACTGCCCAGGCACCCTTTTCACAGCAGATAAGTCTTGCCTTCTTCATGGAAAGAGCAATATTTTTCTCAAGCAAAAATTGCTCACGATCCCCATCTTTGAAGCCCTCTTCTCCCACCCCCCTTCCTCTCACTCTCTCTGGAGCAGGAACCAGGGAAATGTGATGGCATGGCTTCATGTCAGCGTCAAGTGATTCCAGGCTAATGAATGAGTTCAGGGCTGTTCATTTGAAATAGTTTTAAAAAAAAAAGTCATTAACCCCCAAACTCCTCATTCTCAAGAAGAAAGGAAAAATGTTCTCAATGGTTACCAGGGTGGAGTCTAATGTTAATTTTAAATCAGCCTGGAAGTCTGAGAAAGAATATTTTTCAGAATGTCCGGCTCAATGGGGAGGTGAAACTGGCAAGATTGGGTTTGCATGACCTCCACCAGTGCCTGCCACTCCTCCCTCCTCTTCCTCGAGCAGAGCTGAGAGAATTAGGGGTGGGAGGAGTCTTTCTCTTTTAGGCTCCTCTTTGTTTCCTTCCTGGAAATCTGTAACTGGTCAATGGCTTTGTGTGTTTTTTCTTCTGAGATCCTGGAAATTGTGTTGTTGTTTTTGGCAGTATGAGACTGTTACAGTTTACCAGGAAGCAGCCTGCACAGAGAACTAGGCCCTCTTTTCATTCTTATTTTAAAAACGAAGCAATAAAATCCAGGGCAACTAGGAAGGACTGCTCAAGAGCTGCCTATCTAACGTCTCTCTTCGTGGGTGTTTGTAAACATGGCAATTATAGAGCTCGAAAGAGCTGATAACCTGGACCACAGTAGACTGGAAAAAAATAGTGTTGTTGTTTTCCTTTTTTGAAGTAAACATGGTGCAGTAATAAAATTGATATGCAAGACCTAAAACCAATTAGATGGCTGAATCTCTTACCTCAAAAACACAGCAGTCTCGCTGCTGGGGACCTGTGGGGTTAAAACTCAAAGGAGGAAAGCAGTTGTTTCCGAACCCTTAGGACAGACCTTAGTGTACATAGTAAAGCCAATACACGACGTTGAACAGAGAAAAGGTGATGGGGAAAAACATTCGGGACCACTTGTCTATGGAGTTCACATCAGTCAAGTCGGGGATCTTGACTTTGAGCTGCGAGGCGCGCCTGCGGATGCGCCCCTTGCCGTGCGCGTGGCGGTCCAGCGGATGCCCGTAGGCCTCGCGGGTGGCCCGGGGCTTGCGGTAGTGGATGCTGGCGCTGTCGTAAGAGTACATGGTGGTGTTGGGGTCGCTCATGCCCGTGAGCACTTCCGAGCCGCTCGTCTCGTTCCTGATTTCCAGGGTGCTGAGGATAATGTTGCCGTGGGTGTCGACCTGATGGAGAAAGAACATGCTCAGGCACAACTGCCGGGATATTCGCTTGTTTTCATTAACCTGAAACTGATGACACCACATGGGGTTCATCTAACACGGTCAAGCAGTCATCTTGCTCTGCGTGCCTCCTGGATCTGGGGATGATCTGTCTATCTATCTATCATCTATCTATCTATCATCTATCATCATCTACCTATCCTCTGCCTATCTACCATTATCTTCATCCATCCATCCATCCATCCATCCATCCATCCATCCATCCATCCATTGATGTCCACCCACAAAACACGTGTATGTGTGTATATATGCATAAACTATATAGTTATACCTGTATTTATATTTATATACTATTTTTGTCAATCACTACCACTTATTAAATCCATAGAGGTACATACAGGGTGTCCCAAAAAATGTATACACACTTAAACAGCTGATAGCTAAATTCTGAAAATAAGATGTACTTTAATAAACACTACCTTTATAATTGTTCAAAGTATATGTATACATTTTGGGGGAACAGCCGTATATACATATATTGTTTGTCTATATGTATGTATATACACATATGGTATTTTGTTGTTGTTGTTGTTGTTACAAAGGTGGCACATAGAAACTTTTAAAACTAGAAACAGGAAACTAAAATTAAAAAGTAAATATCCATTATATTACCTTGGAGTCCATTATTTTTAACATCTTGCTAGCCTCCCACTCTTTTTTTCTGTTCATATATATTTACACACACATATTCTCTGGGTGTATTTTGCTTTGCAACCCACTTTTGTCAGTTAGCAATATAACCTGGTAATCTTTCCATGTTAATAAGTATTCCTGTGATATCATTTATTAATAGCTGATATGGACAAACTATAATTGAATTAATATATTGTTAGATGTCAAGGCTTGTTTTACTTTCGTAGTATCATGTAAACAAGCCTTCAAGGAACATATTCAAGCTAAATCTTTGTGCAAGTCCATAATTATTTCCTCTGGCTAAAGCCATGAAACCTAACCTTGAGACCTCCTGACTACAGGCGAACCTTGGAGGGGCTCACACATAAAGGAAAGCCTGGGATTTCACTGCATAGACATGGATTAGGGGACCCTCTCCTTCCTTTCTGCAGTGCATTGCTTATCAACCACAACTATTGTTTTTAAATTCTGAGGACACATGTCCTGGGAAGATAGTAGTGAACAAAACAGGCAAGTCCTTGAACATTCTTAGGGAGAAAAACGTTATCACATGGGAAACAGTATGGAGGTTCCTCAGAAAATTAAAAATAGAGCTACCATATGACCCAGCAATTTCACTTCTGGGTATTTAGCTGAAGAAAATGAAAACAGTAACTCAAAAAGATATCCGTACCCCATGTTCATTTCAATAGTATCTATAATAATAAAAGTGTAATATGTTAATTAGACTGGACATCCTTCCGGGGCTGCTGCTGCAAGGGCTGGGGCGGCGGCCGGAGCGGCAGTCAGGGCTGCTGCTGCCTCGGCCCTCGGAGCTCCTTGCATGAATTTTGTGCATCGAGCCTCTAGTTTACTATAACAACCTGTGTCCATGGATGGATGGATGAATAAATAAATTATCCTATATAATAAAAGCCTAATATGATAAGTGTCTGACTGTTCGACCAGTGACATGCACTGACCACCAGGGGGCAGACACTATGACCAGTAAGTTAGCTTGCTGCTGGGTTCCAGCTGATCAGGACTGGGCAAGATTGGCTGGACACACCCTGGAGCCCTCCTGCAGTCCCTCCCTGGCCGGCCAATCTTCCGCGGTCCCTCCCTGGCCTCTAAAATATTTCTTTTAATTAATTTTCTTTCAATATGCACAAATCTGTACACCAGGCCTCTAGTATATATACAATTCAGCCATAAAAAAGAATGAGCTCTTTCCATTTTCTCCAGCATGGATGGGCCTTGAGGGTATTATGTTAAGTGAAATAAGTCATATAGATACCAAATACCAAATGATTGCACAAAAAACAAAAAGCCAAGAACTCAGAACAACCCAAGCTCACATAAAGAGAAGCAATTGGCAATTGCCAGAGGTGAGGGGATGGAAGGTGGATGAAATGGGTGAAGGGAGTCAAAAGATAGACTTCCAGTTATAAATAAACTAGAGGCCTGGTGCATGAAATTTGTGCACTCGGGGGGGGGGGGGGTCCCTCAGCTCGGCCTGTGCCCTCTTGCAGCTTGGAGTCCTCGGAAGATGTCTAACTGACAGCTTAGGTCCACTCCCCACCCACTCCCCGCGGGGAGCAGGCCTAAGCCAGCAGTCTGAAATCCTTAGTGCTGCCACGGAGGTGGGATAGGCTCCTGCCACTTCCACTGCACTCACCAGCCATGAGCCCAGCTTGTGGCTGAGCACTGCTCCCCCTGTGGGAGTTCAATGACCCACCAGGGTGCAGCTCCTGCATTGAGCGTCTGCCCCCTGGTGGTCAGTGCGTGTCATAGCAACCAGTTATTCTGCCATTCAGTCGATTTGCATATTAGCCTTTTATTATATAGGACTAGGGGTCTCTCAGCCCGCCCTGCACCCTCTCCAATATGGGACCCCTCGGGGGATGTCCAACTGCCGGTTTAGGCCCTATCTCTGTGGGATCGGGCCTAAACCAGCAGTTGGACATCCCTCTCGCAATCCGGGACCACTGGCTCCTAACTGCTTGCCTGCCTGCCGGCCTGATCCCCCTAACTGCTCTCTCCTGCCAGCCTGATCGCCCCTAACTGCCTCTGCCTTGGCCCCGCCACTGTGGCTTTGGCCGGAAGGACATCTGGAAGGTCGCCCGGAAGATGTCCGGTCTAATTAGCACATTATCCTTTTATTAGTATAGATAAGTCATGGGGATGAAATGTACAGCATGGCAGCTATGGTTAATAATACTGTATTGCATATTTGAAAGTTGCTATGAGAGATCACAAAAGTTCTTATCACAAGAAAAAATATTCTGTAAATATGTCTGGTGATGGATGTTAACTAGATTTGTGATGATTTCATGATATATACAAATATCAAATCATTATTTTATATACTTGAAACTCATAATGTTGTATGATGATTATACTTCAATAAAAATACAATAAAATAGAAATTATGTGAAACCTTAACATCTTAAATAGAACTGGTCAGAGGGGAAAAAAAAGCAAAACTGAAGTTGTGCAACAAGAAGAAAGTCTACCTCACAACTGTAACATAGAATCCCGCCCCAGTCTCCAGTCTGCCTTATAGATTTTGGACTTGCTGTTTTCTACAACCACATGAGCCAATTCCTTAAAATAAATCTCCTTTTGTGTCTAAGTTTGTTCTGTTTCTGTTGGTTCCCTTTTTCTGGAGAACCCTGAGTGATAGAAAGACTAGTGTAAAATTCATAAGGGTGATTTAAAATTTTTTTTAATTGATTGATTAAGATATTACATAACTCCCTCAGTCATGCCCTCACCCCCCTGGTGTCTGTGTCCATTGGTTAGGCTTATATGCATGCATACAAGTCCTTTGGTTGATCTCTCCCCCTTCCCCCCACCCTCGTCATAAGGGTGATTTTTAAATGTCTAAAATCCACAAAACATTGATCTGATGGCTGTGTTTTATCCCTCAATGGAAACCCTATGCAAACATGCAATTCATTTTCTATCTTGGGTCTATCCTTTCTCCCACCCTCTCACTCTCTGTCTCCCTCATCCTCTCCTCTCTGCCCCAGCAATATCCCCTAAACAGTGCCTTAGGCTGTGAAAAATGTTGCCACTCACTGAATATAATTGTTCCGGATATTTCAAATATATAAACATAGCAGAACTCATTTCAGTGTAATTGGAATAAAATATAATCTTGTTTTCAGTGGCAGTTTTAAAGCCCTGTTGAGAAATACCTCCAGGCTCAATCTACTTTGCAAACAGAAAATCATTTCCTTCTTGCTAACCGATTCAATTAGATTCATATTCACTAAGTGGGTCTGAAGCACAGAGCAGGAAGCCGAGTGAAGTGATGCTGGCCACAGACTGAGCTGCCCTCCAGAAGCCTGCAGTCTATGCAGTGCAGCTGTCCAGGGGAATGGCCGCTCCCCCTGCAGAGAACAGAGAGCCACACAGCCCAGCTTCCATCTGCCCATCCCACTCCTATAATGCACCACGTTTACGCTGTTGCTGTTACTCATTTGTTCTTACCAGGGCTGCCCACCCTCAATTCCTTGGTCTCAAATTCCTAAAATTTTTTTTGGGGTGGGCATGTAAAGGGAATCAGAGGCTTTGCAGGAGACGATTTACATGTCTCTTTACTTGTCTTGACAACTATAGGCAGAAGTGGAAACTTTAATGTTCCTAGAAGCAATAAAAGGTTAAGCATAAACTTACATAAATCTAAACACCGCATATATTACTCAAGAAATAGAGAAGAGCCCTGATCAGTTTGGCTCAGTGGATAGAGTGTCGGCCTGCAGACTGAGGGGTCCCGGGTTCAATTCCAGTCAAGGGCATGTACCTTGGTTGCGGGCACATCCCCAGTAGGGGGTGTGCAGGAGGCAGCTGATCAATGTTTCTCTCTCATCGATGTTTCTAACTCTCTATCCCTCTCCCTTCCTCTCTGTAAAAAATCAATAAAATATATTTAAAAAAAAAGAAATAGAGAAGATAAAAGATGAAGATAAAATGAAACAACTGCCCATTTTCCAGAACATTGCTCAGGTAGACACATTTACCCTGGAACTCTTTATTTCTCTCACTTCTCTCATTCAGTGGATTAGCAGATCCTAATGGCTCTGTTTTGGAGAAACAGATTCTAACCACTTCTCGCCACCGTCAACTCTTGATGCCTAATTGATCTCCCTCTTTCCAGGAATGAGCCCTCTGGTCTTTTCTCTGCATAGCAGCTGGAGTTATCCTTTTAAAATGTAATAGAGATCATGTCTCCTCTGTTTGGATCTTCTAGCTACTTCCCAAGAATAAAATAAATAGAATAGAATAAAACCCGTATTTCCCATTTGAATCCACAAAGCACCCTGTGATTTGGCTCCTGCAGGCACCTCTGCCCTCCTTTCCTACCACTCTACTCTGCCCCTTGAACTCTCTGCTCCAGTCATATTGTCCTTTTGTTGGCTGTCCCTTCATGCCCCAAGTACTCAGGGTATTTTTCACCTGCTGTTCCCTCTCTCCTGGAATGCTCTTGCCCAGGTTGTTACCTGGCTAGCTTCCCATCATTTTCTTCACCACAGTTATCATCATCTACCATTAGATCATGTATCTACACAATTGTTGACGACCTCAACTGAAATGTAAGTTCTAGGAGAACAGCTGCTTTTTTGTTGCTGTTGCTGTTCATCATTATATAGTCCCCTTGCTCTTCCAGAACCAAGCCTGAGATACTCCAAAGGAGGGGCTGACAAATGTCTGAAGAATATGGAACTCTGAAACTCAGACTTGGAGCCATCTCTCTGAGCTCTGTTTGAGTTTCAATGGCCCAGGACTTCTGCAAAACTATAGGAGGAGCACCAGCTCAGCCTGAGGCACGAGGGAAAACATCAGTCAAGAGGTGCCTCTGGGCAACAAGCCAAAGCAAAGGTTCCACAGAGTGAAAACCTGGCCATTTGGGAAAATTATGTTCTAATTCTGGAGCCCAATGCTGTTGGTGAAGGGGAGAGGGATAAGAAATGAGGCAAAAGAAGAAAGCAGAATGAAACCGTGGGGACCTTGTATCCCACATTAAGGAGTCTGGATCTTTTCCTCCAGGCAAAGAGTCTGAGATGGATTATGGTGAATGACTATTGGTTTGACATACCTGATACTATCCCACCTTCCTGAAAACATTGCCCTGACAGTCTTTTGGTGCATGTTATTGAGGTGAGCTTCAGGGATCCATACGTTAACGTGAGCCTTTAATGTTTTTCATCTTTCTGGTCAGAAGAATTAATTTTGTCCTGAGAGAGGTGCTATCTAATGACACTGTTTGAATATCTGGATATAGCCACATGTGAACCCATCAGTTATACTGGCTCAAAAATCCTCCTCTCCCTTTCTGTTTCTTAAGCCAGTTAAGTAAGTTTGATTTCTTTCTTGTTTACCAAAATAATCCTAATTGTGTGTAGAAGAAAATAAGCAATAGTCACCAGATAGAAAATAAGAGATAGAGAGACAGATGAGATGAGAGAGATAGTTTAGATAGTTGAGATGTGTGTGTGTGTGTGTGTGAGAGAGAAAGAGAGAGAGAGAGAGAGAGAGAAAGAGAAAGAGAGAGAGAGACTTGGAAATTATTATTTGACATTTGACTGTCAAAATTAGATAGGATTAAGCAAAGGCTGAACCAAGTCAGATTTGGGAAGGGATTTGAGGGCCAAAGGTCATGAACTGTCAACACAGATTTATCTGCAAATCAAGATGCTAGTCAGAATAGCTAAAGTTTCATCAAAGGCCGAGGGAAGTGTCCTAGTGGCTTGAGGGCGATGCAGTGATGTGGGGCCCTGGGCCTAGGCTCAAAGGCTAGTATAAATATCCAGCTGTTGCAAGCCAGACTTAAGGAGAGAGCTGTTTACTTTCATATGCACTTTGTACCTTAGAATTAGTCATAATACAAAGCTTATTTACATTTACAAATTTGTCTAGAAGTGTAGGTGTCTAAAATGTAGATGACTCACCACAGAGAATAAAAATCTGGAGAAAAGAGTCCAGATTACAGTATCAATATCTAATTTGAAGGGAAAATTCTGTGTTTTGTTTTGTTTTGTTTTTTACTTCTGGGGTTGCAAATGCACATTTGGTATGAATCTTCGGCAGATCGTACCCATATCCTTCGTGACTTAAAATGATTTTGAATCAGTCTCTGATCAAGGATCATCCATGTAACAACAACCATCTAATCTTAGGTTGATCTGTTGCCAAATGGGCAGGCAATATGGCCAGTAGATACAACCATATATGTTCCAGGTTAGTATAAAAGTGGCTCAGGACCAGAAGTGGCTTCCTTACAGTCTCATTGTATTATGAAATGTGTCTTTCAAAACTCTAAATACCATCTCTAGTTTCAAATGATGCCTGAGGGGTTCATGAATCTACAGCCGTTATCACCTTGGAGGTTGAAACTCTCCTAATGTCTGGATTCAGCATCTGTACTCATATAAAAAGATGCTTCAGTGTGGCTGGCAGCAAAATAAATCAAGACAAAGCAAGCACTTCTGAGGGTTCAGTAGAGCTGCCCCTTGACATGACTGCCCAGCCAAGGCCATCAAAAGTAACGTGTAATAAATGATCAATGCCACTCTCTGCTCCAGGGCACCAAGGCAAATATTAGGGAGCCCTCAGATGAACATTCTCTGGGACCACAGCACATATGTCATTTGAATTCAACTGTGTACAAGTATCTAAAAGGAAAGAAAAGTATCAACCAACCATTAAATGAAAGGAAAAATCAAATTTTTTCTAGTTTTAAAAATTCAACCAGGGGGTAGCATTTTTAAATACCACACAGGTTGCATTATTATCTTCTCTCCTGGAGATGATACACTGAACAGATGAAGTAATACATTTGTGTTGTTATTGGCACACTGTCTGTCTGAGCCCCTGGTTTTAGAAGAGGCCAAGGAAGTTGGGATCTGGAAAAGCTGAGCAGCTGCAGGGATGATTATAAGTTGCCCGAGATGGAAACACTGTGTTACTATTCCAAACAAATATAAGAAGGTTACAAAATCTTAGCCATGACACTCCTTTAAAGATTAAATCTATCTGAAGTCATATGATATGATTCCCTATAAGTTGCCCGAGATGGAAACACTGTGTTACTATTCCAAACAAATATAAGAAGGTTACAAAATCTTAGCCATGACACTCCTTTAAAGATTAAATCTATCTGAAGTCATATGACACTATGATTCCCAAAGAATGGCAGAGGTTGATATAAAACATCTTTAGGAAATGTTAAAAATCAAAGTGATAGAAACAGTAAGAAAGGGCAGAAATTAAAGGGGACTATAGTCTCTTTTTCTTACTTTTATGACTATATAAGGATTTTATAAGACATTATGATGTACTACTTAATACCTTGTGTGATATCTAAGAACTCATCTTGAACAATTACTATTTGGTATTTTCTCTGTTCCAGGAAAGAACAATAAACATAATAGAGTGCCTACCCTTGGGAAGCCTATCTATCATAATAAAAGTGTAATATGCAAATTGGCCGAATGATTGGACAGCAGGATGACCATCCGGACGACCTTCTGGACGACCACGCTATGACATGCACTGGTGCCAGGCCAGCCAAGGCGGGTGTGATGTGATTGGTCGGGGGGCCCTGCCATCGCCCCACAATTGCCCCGCAGAGGGAGGCCCAGGCCACCGGCCAGTAACGCTGTGGCGGGTGTGTGGGACTGGCCAGCGATCGCCCCACAAAGGCAGGCCCAGGCCAGTCAAGTGATCGCACCCCACGGCTGTTGTCCACAGAGGGAGGTGACCAGTGGCAGGGGCGGGGCCAGCTGCTGGCAGCTGGGGGAAGGAAAGCCCTGATCCCCTGCCAGGCCTAGGGACCCTGCCTGAGGGGTCCTGCATTGTGAGAGGGCGCAGGCCAGGCTGAGGGATACCCTCCCCTCCCCCCATGTGTGAATTTCATGCAAAGGGCCTTTAGTACTCTAATAATGAGTTAGGCATTAAAAGATAACTACACAGATAAATATATACTCAATAGAGGTCGGGTACATGAAATTCGTGCACTGGGAGGAGAGGCCTCAGCCCAGCCTGCACTCTCTCGCAGTCTGAGACCCCTCGCTCCTTACCGCCCACCTGCTCACTGCTCCTTACTGCTCAGCTCGCTGCTCCTTTGCACTGTTGTGGAGGCGGGAGAGGCTCCCGCCACCGTTGCTGCGCTTGCCAACAGTGAGCCTGAGCCTGGCTTCTGGCTGAGTGGCACTCTCCCTGTGGAAGGGCACTGACCACCAGGGGGAAGCTCCTGTGTTGAGCGTCTGCCCCCTGGTGATTAGTGTGCATTATAGCGACTGATCATTCTGGTTGTTCTGCCGTAATGGTTGCTTAGGCTTTTATTATTTAGATAATTGTGATAAGTCCCATGGAGGAAGAACACAGGATGTCATGAGGATAAATAATAAGGGTACCAACTGCAAACTAACAGAAGGTTGTTAGTTAAGGCATCCCTTGAGTTAGTAGCATTTATGGAAAGAACTGGTACATTGGAAAAGTTGAGAGAAGGCCAATATTGTCTTCAATTTTACTAATTCTTTCTTCTGCTGTATAAAATCTGGTACTAATCCATCTAATTCTTTTTCAATTCTATAATTTCCATTGGTTCTTTGTTACAGTTTCTTTTATTTTTCTCCTGAGACTCGCCATCTCTTCATGTATTTTATTAATCTTTTCCTTTGGTCTTTATTTTAACCATTAAACAAATATTGTAGATTCCTGAAAAGTTTCAAAAATAGCAGAGAGGTTCCGTGTGGCCTTCACCCAGTTTCTCCCATCACTAACTCCTGGCAACCACTAATTTGTTCTCCATCTTTATAATTTTATTTCAGGAGTGTTAGATAAATAGAACCATACAATATGTAATCTTTTAATACTCAGCATAATCCCCTTGAGAGCTAGCCAAGTTGATGCATGTATCAATAGTTCATTATTTTTATATTATATATATTATATATAGTATAATATGTTTTTATATTGTATATATTATACTAGAGAGGGAGGAAAGCAGAGAGAGCGGGAGGGAGAGGGAGAGAAAGAAAGAGAGAGAAACATTGATGTGAGAATAAACATCAATTATTTGCCTCCCATACATACCCTGACCAAGGATCGAATCTGCAACCTAGAAATGTGCCCTGACCAGGAATTGATCCCACAACCTTTTTAGTGTATAGGAGGATGCTCCAACTAACTGACCCAGCCAGCTTAGCTAGATGGGAACATTTAAATTATTTATTAGCCAGTCAGTAAGTTCTCTTCAGAGCAATATATATTACTTGTATACATCTAGATATGATATGATATATTAAGTTTTTTTCCTGTCTTTATTTTTCCCTTAGCACCTTAGAAAATTCTCATATCCTGGTATGGAATCATGGCAAATGCTCCACAAAACTGGTTAAAATTTGTTTTATAATCTTTTTATTTTACTGAAATAAATAGATTTCAGTTTGCTTGACCTTTCCATTTAATTACTCTCTATAGAACATTGCTTTTCTAGCCAATTGAAAGGGCATTTTCTCCTTTGTACCTTCACAGTTCTACCTATTTTTTAAGTGTCTACCCAGTTCATATCTTCTGAATTTTCCTACCAGTTCTACTCTGCCACTTTATGTAAGGCATTTCTTTATGTTGTATCAGTTATCAGCCATTCCAAGCTATACAGAGTACTAGCTAATAGAGTTACGAGGCAACTGAGATGGGGATGGGAATAGAAAAGAGGTGGCCTTGAAAACTACGGCTAAAATACTTCTATAGCTATTAGGGCTGCAATCAGACAGTGGGAAGCTTCTTCCTTTCAGATATATTCCTCACAATAAATGCCATCCGGCCTCATTTTATAATCCCATCACCTCATAGGAGTATACTTTTCTTTCCCAGCAAGATTAGAGGATTCTTGAGGGCAAGTATCATGCCTATTCCTTCACTGTTAGCATCCAGTTTAGTGTTTCACACAAGAATACAAATTTATTTGCATGCATTGGTTGGAATTTTGACCATGTGGCTGAGTCCGCATGTTTCCTTTGCTTATAACTTTCTAATTATCTGGCAGTGCTTGTCCAAATTTGAGATCCTACAAAAGAGCATGAAGATACAACTTGAAGACTCATAGTCTGGCTTCTGCCTGATTCTCCAGCCACATTTCATAGTCTATTTTCTCTCTCACTTACTGTGCTCTTACTACATTGGTTTTCTCTCAGTACTTTACGACATCTAGCAATTCCTGACTCAGAGCCTCGGTACTTATTTCCTTTGCCTACATGGGACAGGGTATGGTTGTTGCTTCTTATCTCTTAGGTCTCAGATCAAATGATAATTCCTCAAAGATGACTTCCTGGTCACCTGATTAAAGTCCCCTGTTGCCTCAACCTGAACCAAGCCATTCTCATCCCCATTACTGTTTTTACTTTCTTCATAGCACGTACCCGTACCTGAAATTATCCTCTTAATGCTGATTTGTGTGTATATTGCCTGTCTCCCCACGCTAGACTCTAAACTCCACGAGGGCAAGGAACTTTGTCCCATTCAGAGCAGTGCTCAGAACACTGGTTAAATGGATGGATATTTGAGTTGTCACCCTGTGTGCCATCTTGAAAACAATTTGTAGTGAATACAGTATTTCAAAGTACAAAATTTTAAACTGATTCCAGTAAAAATGGCATAGAAGAAGAGACTACAGAGATGTTTTAAAAGAATAAACAGTGCATTAATTTTAATTTAATTCCACCCACTGGGAGTATAAGTCATAAGATTGACTAATAAACAGCAAAAAGAAAAAGAGTGACAATATCCTGTCTATAATGATAATAGCTAATACTTACTGAGTACTTACTATGTTCTAGGATTTGTTTTAAATAATGAACTTAAAAAACACCTCATTTAGTTCTTATAACAAGTCTGATATAGGTATGCCATAATCGTCTCCATTTATGGATGATGATATTTAGAACTGACATTAGATGAGGAGTTACATAGGTTGATTGGCCTGAAGTTATAAAGCCAGTGACTGACAGAGCTGGGAATCTAATACAAGCAATTTGATTCCAATCTGTGTTTATAACCACTGTGCTCTATTGTCTCATTTCCACTTCCAGAGTACAGTGCTTATTCACTTTAGTTCTCATTTATTTATCAAGCAGACCTGGAATTATTCTTTTGCATATAGTTTTACAACTATGTAGTTTAGAATAAAGAATAATGAACTTGAGGTTGAATTTTAGGTCCAGGTGTGATATTAATATATGTAAACATCAATCTAACTTCTTCCATCCTCAGTTTTCAAATATGTAAAATGAAGGAGTATTTGAGCCTTATTAAAGACAAACTAACATTTTTTTCCCCTGTTGTGGGAGCCCTGAGCACCATGCTGCTGCTAAATTTCAGAATATTGTTAAGAATATGAATCCTCACCCAAGGATATTTTTCCACTGAATTTTTGAGAGAGCGGAAGGGAGAAAGAAAGACACACATAGAGAAACATCGATGTGAGAGAGACACATGAATTGGTTGCCTCCTGCACACACCCCAACAGACCGAGGTGGGGATGGATCCTGCAACCAAGTTGCATGCCCTTTACCAGAATTGAATGCAGGACCCTTCAACCTGTAGTTCGACGCTCTATCCACTGAGCCAAGCCAGTTAAGGCTTAGGAATATTTAATACATTACCTGGACTTTATTCATCTCCAGTTTGTTCTTATCATTGGCACTCTGGTTTTGTTTGCCAGCTCCCTTTTTCCGGGGGCCTTTTCCGAAGAAGATGTAATTTACAAAGGCGTATTCCAGCAGAGCCAGGAACACAAACACAAAGCAACCCATCAGGTAAATATCAATTGCTTTGACGTACGGGATCTTTGGCAGGGTCTCCCTGAGGTGAGTGCTGATGGTTGTCATTGTCAGCACCGTGGTGATTCCTAGGAGGTGGAAAGATACAGCTTAGCTGAATGCACTTGTTAAGTTGCCCTTTTTAAGATTGAGAAGACAGATGCCATTCCCTTATTGAAGCCCGAGAATGATGGCGGTAATGCAATAAACCACTGGGCAGAAAGGGCAAACATTTTGAAAGACAAAACTGCAGACTCCCTACATAGTCCATGAACAAATCATAAAGTGGGATGTGGCACTAATGGAGAGTTAAAAACCATTAAAAATAATGCACCAAGAAAAAAGACAAGTGGATGGAAAGGCATATCAAAATCCCATTGATATGCCTACTGACTAATGCCTAATACCCCTCATTCTATTACATGTTACATCTTTCTTCTTCTTTCAGCATCTTATCTCCCTTCTAAATCTGTTTTGTGATACTAATCCCCACAGCAGCCACTACCAAGCTGAAAGTTGGTGACCAGTTTGAGGAAACCTACCTCATTCCATGATTCTGTAATGCACCTAGATCACAAGGTCAGTATTACATTTTAAAATAAACAGATAGAGACAACACTAAAAGAAGAAGCATATAGGAAAGTTCACGATTTTCATTAATCACTTGATTTATGTATTTTTTAGATATAATAAAATCTTGTTGCATTGGATTTTCAAATATTACCTCTAGTTTCTTGATTCCAGAACCTAGAATGAATTAGTTCCTTGGAGCCAAGAAAAGACTTCCTAAAAATTTCAACTTGGTTTTGTTAAAGAAGTTTAAGGCTGTAAGATCTTAAAGGGAAGATTTCACATTACCAACTTTGTTAAATATAGCATTCTTAACCATATAATATTTGTGTGACTGCACAATAACTATTTGGTATTGATGAAATGGTAATTGGAAAAAATAAGAAGTGCAAAAGAGGTTGGAATCTCATGTGCATAGTTTGTGCTGTAATACTAATATTACACATTTGTATAGTGTTTATAGTCGGTTATGAATTATCTTATTTGGCTGTTATAAGACCTTGCTGAGTGTGATAGGGCAGGTATATTATTTCCATTTTATAGTTGAATAAATATAAACTCTGAGATTATTTTGGTGTAGATCACACAGCTAGGGACAAAATAAAGCAAGGAGCTGTTAAACAAAGGCATTTAAAATAAAAGCAGAGATTAAAAAAACAACACCTGAAACTTGATGGCAGTCCTTAAAAATAGAGACAGAAAATATGAGTTGAATATTACAGACAAAGGAAAGCTGGCAACGGGTATGGAAGGTAGAAAATGAAAAGGGAAAAAAAATAATTTAGTACTCATTTGCTAATTAGATTATTCTAGTTCAGGGGTGGGCAAACTTTTTGACTCGAGGGCCACAATGGGTTCTTAAACTGGACCGGAGGGCCGGAACAAAAGCATGGATGGAGTGTTTGTGTGAACTAATATAAATTCAAAGTAAACATCATTACATAAAAGGGTACGGTCTTTTATTTTTTTTTAGTTTTATTCATTTCAAACGGGCTGGATCCGGCCCGCGGGCCATAGTTTGCCCACGGCTGTTCTAGATAGATTCCCTGATTTGACTATTCAACATTAGGAAAACAGATAAAGTAGGAAGTCAAGACTACCATACAAAAAGTTAAATTGGCTTAGATGGGTGATGAGCTCAATTGTGCTGCAATGATATGACATACCATCATGAGTGGTCTTACTTTTGAATAAAATTTTAAATTTCACCTAATATAATTCTAGCTAATAACAAACAATTCATTTACAAATCCACTAATTGTATTTCTGCTTTCACTCCTTGGTTTAAATTTTTAAAGCAAGATGGGTTAGTAAATGAATGTCTTTTCTAGTTAGATAAGTATTAAAATACCACAGGTTTTACATCTCAAAGTACAGGTTAAGTCAGCATATTTATATGCTGATATCTCTAATCAAAATATCATTAACTTTGAGGATAGAAGTGTAGGGAAAACCACAATTTATGACCTGGGTAGTTGTTATTCCCCACTCTGGACATCATTCAGTGAGTTTTCCTTAACCATAGCATACATATATTCATATTCACATTAAAGTAACATGCAGCTACATACATATTATGTAATAAACTATTAGTTTACTTTTCTTAGTCTTGGAATGTTCAAAAGTTAATGAGGGACTGTCAGCACTTGACTTTATGAGCTTTATGTACCCAGCCATTAGAAATAAACTGGAGAGATGACAATTAGTCTAGGCATGATAGGGTATCTGATCATCTTACCAGTTCAGTAATCTCGGAAGAGAAGAGATGTATGTTAGCTTAGCCAGAAATTATGCTCGTGTGTGTGTGTGTGTGTGTGTGTGTGTGTGAATAAGCCCCAGAAAGTGGTAACTGAAATGGCTCTATGATAAAACAATGAGACAGATCCACATATGCTCAGATTCATCAAACAGACTATACATTCTAACTTTCCAAGGAACCATTTAAAGTCTCAAATATAGCCTTACAGCTTGCAGCAACTACTCAACCATGGCAAGATTAATTCTGAATTTTTCCCCCCAAGATGAAAACCATTTTCATTCTGTGCTGATCACAGAATAGAGCTGTGAATTATCTGTGCCTAGCTCATTAATATAGCTGATGAATTATCTGTGCCTTACTCAAGTATGATGAGCTCCATTTAAGGGAGACTCAGATCAATAAGATTTAACTTTAGTTAATGTTCGAGAGAATTTCCCAACATTCAACATAGCTTGGTAATAGTCATGACATCTATCTTTCTTCAAATCCATTTGAGAATAATGCACTGTAAATATTCTCCACTGCAGAAAGTAGGAACTGAAGAGAAAATCATCACACCGCTAGTAAAAATTAGTGTAATAAGAATTTAAAAAATATACTCTAAGAAACACTTACATAGTACTGAACATACTCTAAGATCCTTATTTAAGAGCAGTATTTTTAGCAAAATGCTGAAAAGGTATGGCATTGTAAAATCTCAAGTATGATGAGCTCCATTTAAGGGAGACTCAGATCAATAAGATTTAACTTTAGTTAATGTTCGAGAGAGGGTATTTCCCAACATTCAGCATAGCTTGGTAATAGTCATGACATCTATCTTTCTTCAAATCCATTTGAGAATAATGCACTGTAAATATTCTCCACTGCAAAAAGTAGGGACTGAAGAGAAAATCATCACACCGCTAGTAAAAATTAGTGTAATAAGAATTTAAAAAAATATACTCTAAGAAACACTTACATAGTATTGAACATACTCCAAGATCCTTTTTTAAGAGTAGTATTTTTAGCAAAATGCTGAAAAGCTATGGCATTGTAAAACATTCACTCTGTAAGAGCTTACACTTAGGTGCTTTATCATCAAGGACTCTTATGTTAGTTGCATTCTTTGGATTGCTATGAGAGAAGACCCTTGTCTATAATTCCAAACACTGGTTATTTGTTTAAAGCTAAACCCCACCAGCTCTCTGTGGTGCTGGCAGTGCATTACCTAGTGCGACTCTGGCTGCAGAAGCATCATAGTTGATCCAAAAAGACACCCAGGACAGAATTGTAATCAGTGTGGAAGGCATGTAGGTCTGCAAAATGAAGTAACCGATGTTTCTCTTTAGACGGAAACTTAGTGATAGTCGTGGATATGACCCTGAGTTGAAAAAAAAAGAGAAAGAATCAGATCATCACTTGGTTGAAAACATCTTCTTTCGTTCGCAGTGCCCTAGTTTATTTTGGAGGAAACATCCTCACCTGTTGTGAACTCCACCTTCTTGGACACCATCTTGTAGTCGACAATTGAAAACTGAGGAAGCTCAATTTTATTTACTCCGGTTACTGCTCCCTCTCCTCCATTCCAGTAAAACTCAATGTCATCAGTAGTATAGCCATCTGAAATCAAGAATATAGCATAGTTAAATAGAGTCCAGTTGGTCTACAGTGGTCGGCAAACTGTGGCTCGGCAAACCGCGGCTCGCGAGCCACATGCGGCTCTTTGGCCCCTTGAATGTGGCTCTTCCACAAAATACCGACTTCTGTGCATGGGCCACAAAGTTTCAATTGCACTGTATGTGCGCGCCCGCACGTGGTATTTTGTGGAAGAGCCACACTCAAGGGGCCAAAGAGCCGCATGTGGCTCGCGAGCCGCAGTTTGCCGACCATGGGTCTAGGAGTTCATTTGAAGACTGGGAGCTGCTGAAGACACAATTCCCAGCAAGTGATGGTAAGATGACTGTGCTTTAAATCAGGATTCTAAGTAGAGTTGTAGTGAAATGCAAATTTCCCCCAATTCTCATTATTCTACAGCTTAGGCTCATCAGAGGGGACTGAGTGCACTGTGGCTGAGATTCTAGTAAAGATGAGCCATGCCTACAATGCTGTTCTTTTTATAGAATCGAATGGACATTTGTGTGATTATGTGACTGTGTGATAATGGAAGCCCTAGTGGAAGGGGTGGGCCCCGTCAGAAAGGCATAGCCTTAGGAACCAGCAGCTGGGACCAGCCTGTGTTTCTATCCACTTAACTCAGATCCACTGAGTCTGCTCCCTGCCAGGATGAAGGAAATGAGATTTCAGGATCATTTGGACCTTTCCCTCTTCATAGTCATAAAAGTGCCTTTCTATCACAGAATCAGATCAGTCAAAAAATTCACAGTCAATGAGATAGAAACAAACCAATTGGCCTGGAAGAAGAAGTGCTGGTGCCAGGCTTGGGGGAAGTTTCTCCCATGGACCTTTTTTGTCGGATGAAAAATGCCCCAGCATCAACCATTTAGGAAGCTGGCATGAGAAATAAGCTTTTTCAAAAAGATGGATGGAATCAACATAGAGTTTAGTTTTAAAAAATCCTTTAAGAAGCCAAGACAATATATCCAAAATTTCAAGTTGTCTTCTTGTCCGACTAGATCTGAGTGTGGATTTTTCACTAGCCTGTCTCATACCCTTTGCTCACCTGTATGTGGGCCTGGGTGGTCTTTCATTCAGGCAGGTGTTTGGCAGGCTCCTCACCTTGCACAAATGAATAGCTCACCTATTCTGAGCTAGACTGAACACGAGTTTTCTTTTAGTTGACAACATAGAATATTTGAATTACAAGTATTTGTTAGGGAGAAAGTTCTTAAACCCAGTATCTAGTAACTCTCTGTGGAGAGAAACATTATTTATAGATCAAAGCCTACATACCAACCTTTGCCCTCATCTCAATTTGGGGCTGGATTCATTCACCTATAGTTTTTGACCTCATTATGCCTGTCATTAGCTTGATGATGATCCTGGGTGTCCCCTCTCTAGTAGGCAGCACACATACAGGGCTTATAGAACACAACTTCTATATGCTTCCCAGGAGAGGCACCTGCTTGCTTACATCCCCTTCCCGAGCGCTCTAATGTGGGCTTTGCTGACTCTTCTGTGCTGCCATGGACAACTCTGGACTCAACCTCTTGTCTTCCTAGACATCCATCAGGACTCCTGCTGAAGCATACAACACCACCACCTTTAAACTGGCAAGGCAAATGAATGGACATTATATTCGATATTCCAGTACACATATATTGAGTGCCTACTATGTGTCAAGCACTATTCTAGGTATTAAGCATGTAGAGTGTCTAGGAATAGACCTAGTTCTGCTTTCCAGGATCTCATGATCTAACAGCAGTCTCAGCAAATTGTCGACCTGAGGGAATTAGAGATGGCTTTGCAGAGGGTTTGGCCAGATGGCTAGAGCAGACCTGCCGGCAGAGAGATTACTTATTACATAGAGTGAATAACATAAAGGAAGCTGCTGTCAGTGTCAAACTGATTTACTTCATAAAGTTTATTCAGTAAGCTATTTAATTTTAGCAGGAAAAAGGAAACTTGCAGGGCAAAGTTGAATACATACGAACACTGTAACATCCTTAAAGATTTCAGTATGCAAAGGTAAAACTGAGCTGAGAAGAATAAAATGATTAGGTAGCCATGACGGAGTGTAGGAAGAAGTGTGGACAGATACCCAAGGCAACTAGTCACAGCCCTTCTTGCCCACAATTGCCTTTTATCACTTAGACAATGTGCTCACCTTGAACAAAGCACAGAACCATGCTGAATTTTACTTGCTTTATCTGTCTTTCACCCACCAGGCTCTGAGTTCCTTGATCAGGGACTGGTTCTCATTCCTTTCTATACCTCAGTGTCTATGTACCAAGCTCCTAGCATATGGTGGTATCCAATAAAAGTATGTAGAATATTGCATTCTTGCTTCTCATCATCAAGACTCCCGGCTTTGTGTTATCAACCTTAACTTTACAACCAGGCACTAACCTATGTACATGTCTCTACTCATTCAACGAGTAGATATTTATTGAGTACTGAGTAAGTGTCAGATGGTGGAAACGTCCTGGGAGTATAAAACTGGCCTGCCTCTTGTCCTCTTGGAGCCTGCAAAGAGTATCTTAAATGTTATACATTTCACAAAATTCCTTCCATGGCAGGTATCTGTCTGGACTGGCTTCCGTTAGCATGTTCTCATCTCCTTTAGGAAAGATAAAAACTACAGCTTCCCTTGCAACTATGGTTGTGGACATGATTTAGGTTCCCTGGATCAGACAGAGTTAAATGATGTCAGAGGTGGTGTTGGAGGCACTCATTTGTTGGTGCAACTCCTACAATATAAGTATCTCTGGACCCAGGAATTCTGGTTTTAGCTTTGGTGGTCCTCAAGTCAACACCAGCTTCCTGATTGTGATGGAGCTATCTGTAGGACAGTCCGCACTGTGGTCTGGGAGTCATTTCCAGTGGCCCTGCCTGGAGCCTACTACTTTAGTTCTTTAATTTTGTAAGCACTACTTCTCTGTATTAAATCTCTTTCTGCTTAAGCTAGCCAAATGGACTTTCTTTATCTGCAACAGAACTGCATTCTCTCTTCTAGGGAAGAATTATTTGCTCCAGGTTTGGGATTACCAGGGCTTTACATTAAAACCTCTGTTGTGGGTTGTGCCAGCTATTCATTTGGTGTTTCTGAATCTCATATCTTGCTTTCTACACGTTGCTCTGCACTGTTGGGCCTAGGCTCCCTGTCTCTCCAGCTTCATGTTAGGTGCTGTCTTTCGGAAGAACTGGCTGGAGATTAGAAGGTGGAGGGGAGGGAAGGCTCTTGGTTCTGGCTCTGGAAGTGGTGGTGCTGCAGTTGCTTGTGATTGCTGCCAGGGCAGTGCGGTGATTTTAGACTCTCACAGCTGAAGAAGGGGCAGCACCTCTTTTTGCAAGTTCATAGACATCTAGAATAGCATCTCTCATAGGAACACAGCAGATTCAGGCCCATGGGCTCCAAGACAGGGCTATTAGCAGCTTCTGCCCTTTGCACTCTTTTCTCCTCCTTCTTTTTGCTTTTCCAGCCTTTCCCATTTTGTAACCAATTCTCTCAATTAAATTCTCTTTTGAAAAACCTTGAGTGGTTTCTGCTTTCCTGATGAGATCCTGTCAAATATACAGTATATCGTAAATGCAAATATTTTATCTATGTATATAACTGTGTTTACCTCTGCCTTTGTCATCTCTATGGTACTAGTATATTATTATTATACTACTAGAGGCCTGGTGCACGAATTTGTGCACAGGTGGGGTCCCTTGGCCTGGCCGGTGATTGGGGCAATTGGGCCATAGGAGGTTGGCCAGGGGGGAGGGGCCATGAGAGGTTCCGATTAGGGCCGATGAGGCCAGCCGGCCGGAGATATGGACCATGGGAGGTTGGCCAGCTGCAGGAGGTTGGCTCTGGGAGCACACTGACCACCAGGGGGCAGCTCCTGCATTGAGCATCTGCCCCCTGGTGGTCAGTGCGCGTCATAGTGACCAGTCGACAGGTTGGTCATTTGGTTGTTCGGTCGCTTAGGCTTTTATATATAGATGTTATATTATATTATAAAGTTTTGAAAGCAAGGACTTTTTTTTATTCATTTAAAAAAATTCCTGATGCCTAGAACAGATTTTGTCTATAGTAAGTACCCCATGCATATTTTTGAATGAGTGAATTAGTGAATACTCTTTGCTGCTTAGAATTCTAACCCTGATGCCTAGAACAGATTTTGTCTATAGTAAGTACCTCATGCATATTTTTGAATCAATGAATTAGTGAATACTCTTTGCTGCTTAGAATTCTTATTGTCCCAAACCACTAACCTGATATAGGTAACTTATTTGGTAGAGTTCATGAGCTACATTTATTCCTTGATAAAGACGATTCTGCTCACAGGGGGCTTATAGGTAGATCTAGGCGCCAACAAAATGGAAAACCTGCTTGTTAATTTTAGGCTGAGTAACGAAGTGATAAATTACAACCTCAAGCTGGTTTTTGAGTTATAGAATCCTAGGGGAGAAACATAAGCGATAATTAGAGTTGAGAGTCCAGAGATGGCTTGCAGTTTGGAGGTGAGAGGGGTGGAGGCAGTGGTGGGCCAAAACGGCACTCCTCAATGTCTCCCACCTGTGAAGAGTAACAGAACACCTCAAGGCCATGGACAATCAAAAAGCTGGGATATGGCTATCAATCAATCAATGCAGATTTTAATAGTATTCAGCAGTTTATATGGTCAGTGGTCTGGGTCTAGATTTCCAAGCTCACTTGCACTTTGTTTAACTAAAACCCGTTAGGCTTAGTGTTCAAGGCACTGAGATAATTATGGATGATATGGAGGGAAAAAAGAATGCTCCCTCCATTTCTGTAGAAGTTTGAGTTCTCCTGGGAGCCATAATGGCAGCTGGATTCAAAGGAAAGAATAAAGGCCTACAAATACACTATTATTCAAAGGTTACACAAGAACATTTGCTACAGAGAGAGAGAACATCAATTTACTCACACCTAAACAACCTATTTACCAAAGGTTTTCCTTTATGAACCAGTGGCTTCACACAGTGTCTCAAAGCTCAAACACTTGGATACCAAGGATGTTGTTTCCTAGCAACAGTAACTACATAGAAGCTCTCAAATTTTCCTCTCAGCCCCCAGGGACTTCTTAGTGATGCAGAAAGTACAGATAAAATTAAGTTGATGTCAGTGGATAAAGATGCATGGAGCTAGTACAAATGCAGAAGTGTCTGGATGTTATTGTTCTTCTTTGCTATTTGAAACACTCTATTTAGAATGCATTTTCTAATCTGAAAATAAAAATTGCTCCCTGCTGTGCTTAATAGAGCTAGGAGGATGGTCTAAAATTGTACTTAACTGAATTTTAGATAATGTAGAAATTTAAGCTTTTAATCCATGAGTGAGCCTAAGTAAAATGTATATCCCTTTGTGGAGCAGCCATAGCCTCATCTTTGGTTTCATGGTGTGGGGCTTGATTGGCTTAGGCCAATTATCAAAATATCTTCTCTATGGTATTTTGCTATGGTGATTGGCTCATGGTTTGGCAATAGACAAGCCTAAGACAACTAGTTCATAGCAACGCCCTAGCCAAATTAATTGCTTAAAAATAGACATGTGACCCAAGTTGGTCCAGTCCTAGAGAAACCCAGGACTTTTGTCCAAACGTTGGAGGGCAGAGATCTCCCCCTTGCTTTTAGCTGTTGGCAAATAAGAAATGCTGAGTGGAGAGAGGCTGAGCTAGTTACAAGAGCCAACAATGAACAATGTCCCCTTCCTGTTTTCATAGTCATTACTAGCACCTAATTGAAGTAAACTTGTGATCAACATTTTGGTTTTTTTTCTTTTTTAATGAATTTATTGGGGTGATATTGGTTAATAAAATGATATAGGTTTTAGGTGTACAGTTCAATAATACATCATCTGTATATTGCATTTGTTGCGCTGTGTGTTCCTGCCCCAAGTCAAGTCAACTTCTGTGATCAGCATTTCAACTGTGGTTAGAAAATGACCCAGTGAAATAACCTTAGTTGTCTGCTACTCCCCATTTCCTTCTACTCCTCCCACGTGAGGGCAGAAATATTAGAAATTTCTCAGTATCACTGCTCTGTATATGTGCAGATCCTTTCCATGCCAAGATGATTAGATATTTGTAATTGTGCATCTAGACAGAGGATAAGAAATACAACTGGATCAAAGAAAGCCAAGTGGCTCCCTATCTGTTATAACATTTATTCTAAAGGCTATTTGAGATTCCTTTCTCACCCATATCTGTATCTCCATGATATCCTAAGAAGCAGCAAGAAAACCATGGAAGCCAGATTTTTAAAGTACTCTAACAGCACTGAAAACCCCTAAGTACAAATCTATTCAACAATCCATAGACTGTTTGTCTTCTACTTGACCACCCACCTTCTGAGTGGTAAGTCATTCAGCTGTTAGAGATGGCCATCTCACTATTTTCTCAATTAACTCAGTAGTTGATTAGGATTTTAGGTAATAATTAGAGAGCATGACCTTATAATAAGTAAAAGTTCATCTTCTTGGAAAGCATTCACCACCTGATCCTTGTCTACCCCAGTTTGCTTTTCTGCCCCTTGAAGTGTGAAGTCCTAAGCTGAGAAGTGGGCATGTCTGCCCATCTCTTCTTCCTCGGAGTTATCTGGCTCCTTTCCCTGTCTTGACTCACTCCTGAGGTTACTCCTGCTCTGGTCGTTGAGCCACTTCTGACTGGTTTAGGAATTAAACAGCAACAGATTTGGAATTACTTCATGTCCTTCAGATTTAGAATCTTAGAGTCCAGACGTGGTTCCTGGTTTCCTAAGCATCCTCTAAGAGGCCCCCTGATTTCCAGGCAGGCCTAGGACCTGATTCACCAGGAACTAAGTCAGATTCTCAGGTTTTTCCCATTTTAGGCAAGCCTTGGCATCCCCTATGTTTGGTCAACATGTAAATTCTCAGAATGACTTTTCTAGAGTCTGCTAATTCATATCTCTTTGCTTAACACTGTCCCAGCGGTTCTCAACCTGTGGGTCACCAACAATGAAAATACATCCTGCATATCAGATATTTACAGTACGATTCATAACAGTAGCAAAATTACAGTTATGAAGTAGCAACGAAAATAATTTTATGGTTGGGGTCACCACAACATGAGGAACTGTATTAAAGAGTCGCGGCATTAGGAAGTTTGAGAACCACTGGAACCTTGACTACCCCAGATTATCCTCGTTTAAAGTCATTTGGCCCCCACGCACTTTTGCTTTTGGATAATAAACCTTTGCACAGTATAACAAACACATTAAAATGCATTCACAGTCATGTTAAATATTATTTACATGTCACTATAAAAGCTTTAGATTGCAGCTGACTTGATATCACAATGTTATATTAGTTTTAACATTGTAGTTTTCTTTATGTATTTTGGAGCCAACAATTTAAGACACTTGAGAAACTCATAGCATGTAGACATTTTGCCTACAGTGCTTGGTGGCGGAATGATTTGGCTGAGCCCCAGATGCCAATAGGGCCCTAGTGCACTGCCTAAGATCTCCTTCCAAGCTTTCTTTATTTGGAATACAACCAACTCCTCTTAAATTTCCCACTGGTGGGAATCCTACTGCCATTATCAGATCTCTTGACCTCGACTGTGGCCCATCTTGACTTCTCAATTAGCCAGCCACTTGAAACATCTCAAGATCAAACTGCCTTCCAGGTTGGGCTGCATCTATTAGCTATCTCCTTGGGTTGTCCAGTGCCCTCTCTGAGCCTCTGTCTGATTCTATTCTGACCTTCTCTACCATTTCTCTGGCTTCATGCTGATATGTTTTTTAAATGCTTTATGTCATGCCTGCTCCACTCATGATGTTCTTGGTGTGGATGGCTAGCAAAGATCAGGACTTTTTTTTCTAGTCATCGGTTTTCTATTAAAGCAGCATAAGTTCAAATTAACTTTTTAACAGTCACATCATTATTTTTCCTTTGGATTCAAATATAGGATCTAATATAGTCCCCATTACATTTTATCTAATTAAATTTGAGTCGCTGTTCTAGCATGTTGAGTTTTTTTAATCCTTATTTGCTCATCCTCTTAGTTTCATGTTATCTCCAAATTTGACAAACATGCCTTTTATCATTGCTTTCTTGATTGAGACAAATGTGGAATGGCAGAGACAAAGACAGAGCGCTGTAACACTCACTTGGCAATATCCCTGTAGGTTGATATCAAATGTCTGATCAGCATTTTGCACGGTGGCACCATCGTTTATCTATTTAATATCTGTCTAATTGCTTTAGCCTCCAGTTTGTATCTCAGTATTTATCACATTTTCCTGAGTCACTGATTTTGTAATCCTATCAAGTAAGACAGTGAGATATGGCTTGACATGTGTTTAGAGAAATTAAGCTGCCTCCATAGATTATTGATTCCCCTTCTATGAGATCCAGGGCTAGAATCTTGCCCAGACTCAATCTCATCAGTGTTAAGTTTCTTAGAGTATACCTTTCTTACCTTCTGGATCAATGGGATGGTGTATTCCATTCTGTCAACATCAGTGACTATTTGGTATACTAATTCAAGTGTACAGGCTCATGATAATAACCTTCCCTTTACAATACCCAACTTCCTTTAGTAAATGCTAATGGAACTATATTGCATTAATTTATGTAGGTGCAAATGTTTTAGGAAAATTATTGGTCACAGATAAGAAAGCATCAGTGTTTCTCTATGGCCCAAATCAGTGGTGGAGTCAAAGATAATCACACATAGAAGTGCTAAAATCTTATTTTAAATGTCTTATATGGTGTTTCCAATAAAATTTTCTCAAAACAAACTGCTACCAGCTATCTACATCTGATTTATCTTAAAAGTCAAGGAGAGAATGGTTTATATCTCAGGAAAAAATCCTTATCGATTTCTTTACAATTTCTATTAACAATCCCAGTAGTTTTTTTCTGGGATATTTATAGTCAGATTTTCTTTTCTAGTCTTGAAAACCTCTTACACTGTTTATAGATTTAATGACCATCTGAACTCCTTGCACCCTTCCTCCTTTAAAAACATAATTTGGGCAAAAGATGGAATAAACTGTGACTATTAAATCTTGTTCCGAAGTTCTGCCAAGATTGAGTAAAATTTTCTCAAAAAGATGAACTTCACACTACTGCAACCAAATAAAACCTGTACTCATTACAAAGTTGAGTAAGAAATCTCTTCAAAAATTGGGACAGCCTTTTGCTTAATATTGCTGTCATGGAGTGGGGAGGTCCTTGATTGTTCAACTCACCTCAGATGAGGTCTTAGAGTTATTGTGATTGAATGTCATCTCTGCCAGTTATTTCTGCATCAGATAAAAAGGAAGATCAAAATCCCTCTCCAGCCCTGGCCAGTATGGCTCAGTAATTAGGCAGGGGTGGGGAACCTTTCTCTGTCAAAGACTATTTGGATATTTATAACATCATTCATGGGCCATACAAAATTATCAACTTAAAAATTAGCCTGCTGTATTTGGTCAAACATTTAATTAACTCATCCCTAATGCCTTGGTAGAGCCATACCAAATGATTCTGGGGACCAGACGGTCCTCACCCCAGATTAGAGCATAGGTCCATGCACCAAAGGGTCATGGGCTCGTTCTGGTCAAGGGCACATACCTGGGTTGTATGTTTGATCCCCAGCCCCAGTTGGGGCATGTGTAGGAGGTAATAATCGATGTGTCTCTCTCACATAGATGTTTATCTCTCTCATCGATTTCTCTCTCTCTCCCCCTCCTTCACTTCCACTTTCTATAAAAATCAATGGGAAAAAATATTCTTGGGTGATGATTAATAACAACAACAACAACAACAACACCGCACTACATGCCAAACAGTTGCTTGGTTGTGGGCAAAGGCCTTTAAACCTGTATTCTCTGAGCAGTGGAGTAACCATATTCACTTGAACATATAAAGAAAGAACTCCATAAGCAGGGGCTCTAAGTAGTGTGTCAAAATCAGAATGTTGTGTAAGATTGTTTTAAAATCTGCTTTAAGATTGTATATTATTTAAGAATAACTAATCTATTTGGCATCCTTAAAAATGTGCATGATTGCTTTGTTTAAAAGAATAAAAGACAAAGTCAGGCCTAAGCTAGATAAAGGAGTCCACTTCTAATTTGGAGAAGCACCTAATATGCCCCATGTAGCTTTATTTTCTAAAGTGTATACTTTGAAGGAGAAATAAGATCATGAACAAGTATAGTAGAAATCTATGCAATTATCCAGCTAATTCAAATGCAGTATTATTTTAACCTTACTACTCTGGCAATGTTATTGTTGGCCTGAAATCCTAGATTAGTAGTTTAGATGATAACATCAATTATATAGTTTAATTTAATGACCACTTTATATCTGAAATGTCAAAAAAAATTCATAACATCTTCATGATATTTTTATTTGAAATCCTATCAAGTAAGAAAATGAAGCCTGGTTTGAGTTATGTTTAGAGAAATCAAGATACCCCCATAGATTATTGATTTTCTTCCTATGGGATCCACTCCTAAGTGGTTATTAAGTTTTATTTTATTTTATTTAAGTTCTTCTTCTCCCCCTCCCCCACCATTTTTTTGGCGGGGGGGAAGGATCACTTTTCACTGAGAAATCCTGATGATAAGAAATGATGATTTGGCCTCCCTTTGAGACATCATGGAGGGACCTGGAGAGTATCATGCTAAGTGAAATAAGTCAGTCAGAGAAAGACAAGTATCAAATGATCTCACTCATATGTGGAATTTAATTAACAAAATAAACTGATGAATGGAGTGGATCCAAAGACATGTACACAATGGAACAGAGTACAGAATCTCAGAGGGAAGGTGAGGGAGGGAGGGAGGGTTGGGGGAGGGGGGAGGTAATCAACCAAAGACATTGTATGCATATATGCATAACCCATGGACACAGACAATAGGGTGGAGAAAGTTTGGGGTGGGGCACTGGAGGGGATTTTTTTTTTTAAAGAAATGATGATTTGTCAATAAAACACATTTTGGGGTAATACCCAAACCAGTCATAGTAAAATATTTACAGTGTGTTTTAAGGAAAAAAATCCTAAAAATGTATGTGCACGTGTATATTAACCAAGAATATATATGAAAATAGTTAATAGTGGCTATCTCCAAATATTAGAATTACAGGTATTTTTATTCCAAAAATTTTATGTGGTGAACATGTAATTCTTTTAAAAATAAAACCCAAATAAGTTACTTTTATGTTCTAAAATTACCCAAATATATTTTGGGAGAGTAAACTCCAAATCTGTGAAAATTATTTAGATAACCTGTAGAGGGCAATCAAGATCTTTCAGATTCACAGGCAGAGACTCAGGATACTGCCTGAAAAATGTATTCCTTTCAGTTGCAGGAGTTTTAGATTTTTTTGTGACGATTTTAGCTTTGGATCACTGATTCTCACAAGGTTTTATTTTAAAATTAATTTATATTAAATAACACTAGAACAATTATGATTAGTATACCTTGTCACAAATTCAGATTTCCAGCTAGAAATATGTTTATATACATGCAACTCTAATTGATTACTAAATAAGTATAAAAAATTGCCTCTTTTTCAATATTTAATGCTTAAGTTATAATCTTTTCACTAACATCTTGCAAAGGACAGTCTATGCCCTTTTAGCTAAACATATGAGTTAACAAATATCTATGTGCAGCAAGATCTCAGTTATTATGATTATGCAGCTGGTAACAATACAATACACTAAATTATAAATTACCATTTTATCAGATCCGAGTTTATTTTCAACTTTTACTAATTTACTTGCCTAGTTTCTGATTTCTTTTAGGTATATGTTTTTTAGTCTCAGATCCCTTATTCACTCACACTTAGACGACATTTATTAAGACCCATTCAATTCAATTTATAAAGCTGATTGATGCCTTCGCATTTGGAAGACATCATGTAGTCCCTGGAATTATGTAGTCCCTGCCCTGTGTTTTCACAGGTGCACTGCATACAACCCGCAATAATCACATAGTAGCAAGCTTTCATATTTAAAAAAGCTGTATTTTATTTCCCAACAAGACAGATTTTCCTGGCAATTCTCAGCCATCCTAAAATATCCCATATTTTTTAAATGGGGGAAAAGGAGACTTATGTAATCCTTTAAACAATAAAAAATTTTTAGAAATCCCATATTTTTTTGAGTTCCATCTAGGATCAGGTTGGATAACCTTAGCAAAAATTAAGCCATGTACCTTTTTTTACTTGTTTTTTAATCCTCACCTGAGGATATTTTTTTTAATTATTAATATTTTTTAAGAGAGAGAAAAAGAAGCATTGATGTGTGAGAGAGAAACATCAATTGGTTGTCTCCTATATATGCCCTTACCAGGGATCAAACAGCAACCTAGGTATGTACCCTGACTGGGAATTGAACCAGCAACCTTTTAGTGTACGAGACAATGCTCCAACCAACTGAGCCACCTGGCCAGAGCTGAAACCATGTACTTTTGTGACTCACAAACTATTATATGTTCTTGTATAATTTCTTGGCCTTTGAAATCCATGTGAATAGTGTAGTAGAGCCGACAGTTCACAGTTGTTTGTAGTTAATAGCCTATCTACACTCATTCCCAAGTGCTAGATTGGTGTCACAGAGGTTACCATGGTACGCTTGTTGGACACATTAATATCTGTTTTAAAAATTGCATTGTGTCTGGGCATGATGGAAAAAACTATTCGATTATTACTGGTTTTGCTGGAATTGATTTTTCACTCTGTGAAATTCGGCTGTTACATTGATGAAACATGTGCCTTGCTGCCATTTTATTCATGTTGAAGGCTTTATTTCTGATGCTCATGAAATAGGAAGACAGGCAAATATAAATTTATCTTTGAAGCTGCCTGGTGTAGCAGTGTGGGAATCGCAGTTATGAAAGGGCAATTCTCCCTAGTTATTGTTCTACCTGAGGCCAGGGAAGAAAAACAATGATTATCATTTTCATTTTTCAGAGGGGGGAAATTAAAGCCCAGACTTCCATGATCTGATTGGAAAGCTGAATGCCTCGAAGGTTCCATCTGTGGAAATTGGGCTAATAATCTGCTACCTGACTCACAGGGAAGATAAAAAAAGGTCGTTTGGCATAGTTATAGCTACAGAGTGCTTCTCAGAAGCACTTTATCATAGAAATACTTAGAAGCATGACACAGGCATCACATGTTGCTTCAGGATGGATTTTTAAAAAAATATATTTTATTGATTTTTTACAGAGAGGAAGGGAGAGAGATAGAGAGTTAGAAACATCGATCAGCTGCCTCCTGCACATCTCCCACTGGGGATGTGCCCGAAACCCAGGTACATGCCCTTAACTGGAATCGAACCTGGGACCTTTCAGTCCGCAGGCCGACGCTCTATCCATTGAGCCAAACCGGTTTCGGCAGGATGGATTTTTGCAGTGGTTCTCAATCGAGGGTGGTTCCCTCCACCCAGGAGCAGTCAGCAACATCTGGAGACATTTTGGGTCATTATAATTTGGGGATGGGTGCTGCTTAGTATCTAGTGGGTAGAGGCCAGGGATGATCCTAAAGCTCCCCAGTGGTCAGGACAGCATTCTACAAGAATTATCCAGCCCAACGTGTCAATAGTGCTGAGGATGAAACACCTGGGCTCATAGCTACAGAATGCTGCGGTTGGTAGAAGGGTTCATATTAAAACCATTCGTACGAGTGATGCGACAAGTGGTTCATAATAATACCTAGGTCTCATTCTAAGTAAATAGTACTTTTGGGAAAGGAAGATACAAAATGTTCTGTAATAAAGTGGTAAGTGGAATTTCTTCACTGATAATCTAAGGGCCTCATCCCCAACTCTGGCCGAGATAATATGATTGTGATCACACACTACTGGGGGTGGGAAGAGGAGAAAGGGTCCGTGGGGAATCTAAATAATAAGCATGGCAGGTTCTTGGTTCTTTGGTTTTAGAGATGCTAGTCTGAAAGTCAGAGAGAAGGATGTCTACACATGCAAATTTTCTGAAGAATTCTCTTCACCCTGAACTCCCACAACACATACACTAATTAAAGACACTCCCAGGAAGGAAAGACGGGAAAGGTTAGTAGAGAGGAAGAGAGGAAGGAGTCAGATGTGAATTTGGGAAGCTCTGTGTCTGCCTCTGCCCCTTCAAGCTGGGTTCTGGGGTGGGGGTATAATGCTAGATAGCCTCCTAAAGTTTTGGATATGAGCAGAGCCTGGGCCTTATGCTACAGGTAAGCAAGCTTGTAGAGAAGGCTTTCTATTCCACCGTTTGGGAGACAGGCAGTATGGTCTGTTAAGGCTGCTGAGTGCCAGAGACTACTCTGTCTGAGCTTCCTGTGGGTTTATAACAGTGAGGGAGGATTTCAGAGGGTCTCTGGTTACAGACTTGCAGTGGGAGAGAACCCATGGTCCTCTAAGAGATCTCAGGGTTACCTCATTGAAAGGATGCAGCAGGCACATGACTAGTGCTAGAGAGTTGAGGGTGTCACAGCTGAAGTATGAATTGACTAAGGCACATGTCCTCTGTTCTCCTGGTAGCCTTTACTCTGTTGCCCTCTGAGCTCACTGTGAAAGCCAGTGGTAACAGCAAGAAGATAAAAAAAACAATCCTGGTATTACTGCATTTATATATTAAGTGTCTGAGAAATTAATTGGTGAAATTGAGAGTATGTGCAAGTTATTAGGTTGAGCCATACAGTCTAAAATTAAATTGTAGAAGATGAAGAATGCATTTTGACATACTTTAGTTTGTAAACTAAAATTCTTACTCATTTTGGCTGTATCTGTGAGAAAAAAGTACAGAGATCATAAAGTCTATTCTTATATACAATTTCCATATAATATCCAAGGGCCATATTAGAATTCTATCAAGAAGACATACAGTTAGATTCCCATGAAACAACATGTTTGGGGATTTAAGAGCAGACTGAACTACTTTATTCTCCCCCAAAGAATCTCCATTTTCAACTTTCTAAATTATATAGCTGGGTGCTCAATTTCCAGAAGTTCATATTACTGAAACATAGATTTTAAAATAAAATAATACTGTTATCATTTTCAGCAACAATTTGGTTTTGTCCACATACTGCTGACCAAGAACCCTGGGAGCGAAGATAATGCTGGATACTTATCTAGATTGCTTTTGGAGCAGTCATGTCTGGTTATTAATTTTCATTTCAAAAGGAAGATTTTGGCTAGGTTATTTTTCTAGCGCTCAGAGCAGTCAATGCTCCTGAGAATTCTTTGAGAAATTTCATATGAATATTTTTCCTTGAAACCCTATGGCTAAAAGGTATTGCTTGGTAGGCAGCTACTTGTTACATGCTTCATATAATGGAACTTTTAATTCTGAGGCAAGTAATATGCATTATCACAAGAAGTTCCAAAGAAACAATATAAAATTTATGTATAGAAAGTTAGAAAATCTCCGAATAGACCCTGGGAATAAATATCTGTGACTAAATAAACACCTTATCTCAAAAGCATCCATGTCCTCTTATGATCATAATTATAGCTGCCATTGATTCAGTGCCACTTCCAGGTCAGGTCTAGAGCTGGGCATTTTATACACCTTCAATCTTTGCAACAACCATTTTAGAAGAAATTATTATCTCCAATATAATGACTAAGAAACTAGGTTTAGAAAGTTTAGATAACAGGGTTCCAAACCTTTTGGTCTATTTCCAAAATCTTTCTTCCCCACCACACTGCTTAGCTTCATACTCATTAATCTGTATTACTAGCTCATACTTTTAGCTTCATACTGTAGAAAGAACTACTCTAGTAAGTTAAATCACATGAAAATGCTGATATTTGAACTTTTTTTTGGACATAACACAGCAATTTCATAAGGTTAATTTCAATACAGTATTCCCAGTCACGACTATAGATTTGGGCACTGCGGGAATCTGCAGACTGGTGTTTTTTTTTCTTTTCCTTTTTTTAATGTTTTTGTGCTATCCACATCTCGGATTGCACTGTTGATCTTGAATAGAGTGAGGTAGTTGAAAAGCAATGAATAAGTCATTTTGAATCCATCACCCCAGGAGAAAAGATGTCAAGGCAATTCTGTATGATCAAGAGAAACAGGCATGGATCCAAAGCCTGGATTTTGGTCTCATTTCTGCCGCCTACTGCTTGTGACCTTGGGCAAGTTGTAGCTGCCCTGAAGTCTCACCAGCCTCCTCTGTGAAATGAGGCTAATCATAACTACCTCACAAAATTGTGAGGATTAAATAATTTAATTTAAAAATTTATTGCGTGCTCACTACACCCAGGCTTGTGACGAGCTTTTGGTATAAACAGATCAATTAAATCTTTCTCCTGTCTTTATCCCCAAAGAGTGCATTGTCCTAAGAGAGATATGAGGAAGAAATAAACACAATATGATGATATAAGTGCTAAATTACAGGAATGTACAAAATGTTACAGGAACAGCAAAGAGGAAATGTAACACTCATCCACTAAAACAAAATCTCAAGAGAAGAAAACCCAGGCGTCTTGTTTGCAGCTAGTAAGTCCTTCCTGAATATTGGTGAAATGAACAAGTGGTTCCTAGGGTTGAGGAATCAAACTTCACTTTCTTTGACTCTTCCATTTTCTCACTGCCCTCTCACTGATCAAATCACATCAGCCTAGCTTGTGTCTACTCCTCTCATGAACCTTTTCTGCAATAGCTTCTTCTTCTTTCTTTCTTTTCTTTTTTTTTGCAATTGAACAAAAAATAAAAACATATCCCCAGTGTGATTTTAAACAGGCAAGACTAGGAAATATTTCAAATACCCAGCAAAGGAAACAATTAAACAATCGATGGAGTGAAAAGGCAACCAATGGGATGGGAGAAAATATCTGCAAACCATCTATCTAATAAGGGATTAATCTCCAAAAGATACAAGAAATTCATGCAATTCTATGGCAAAAAGCCAAATAACCCAATGAAAATATGAGCAAAGGACCTGAATACACATTTTCCCAAAGAAGACATACAAAATGGCCAACAGGTATATGAAAGGGTGCATGGCATCATTAATAATTGGTACTGCAATTCAAAACCACAATGAGCTATTACCTGCTACCTGTTAGAATAACTGTTATCAAAAAATCAAAAGATATGTGTTGGTGAGAATGTGGAAAAAAAGAAACCCTTGTGCACTGATGGTTGTATATTAATACAACCATTATGAAGATTCTTCAAAAACTTAAAAAAGAGAAATACCTTATGATCTAGCAATCTCACTTCTGGGCATAAATGCAAAGGAACTGAAATCATGATCTTGCAGAGATATTAGAAATCCCATATTCATTGCAGCATTATTCACAATAGCCAAGATATGGAAACAACCGAAATGTCAATGGTTGAATGCATAAAAAAAAAAGTAGTACACATACAATGGAATACTATTCAGGTTTTAAAAAGAAGGGAATTTGCCATTTGTGATAACATGGATGAACCTGGAGGACATTGTGCTAAATGAAACAAGTCAGAGAAAAAAGAAAAATACTGCATGATGTCACGTATCTATGAAATTAATGAATTCCTAACTGCCAAGTCAACTGGGCCCTTTCTAGCACCTGACTTATTAGTGTGTTTGTTGTTGCTGATTATGTTTTCTCAGAAACTCTGACATCATTTTTTTTTTTAAAATGACACCTCTGGGCACTCTCCTGTCTTCTTTTTGGGGTTTTCGCTCAACTCAAAAATCTGATGTTCCTTAGGGAATATCCTGTTCTTCTTGGATAGTACTCCCACTATTGGTTTTAGGTGTTGATGATGATTCCTAAATCTTATTCCCAGGATTTCATTCTCTTTTAAGAGAGAGACTTTACATTTCCAACAATCTACCTGTCATCCTGAAATGAAAATTCTTTTGGCACTTAATTCAAAATTCTCAAAAATGGGAGTCATCATCTCATCTTCCAAACACTTTGTCCCTCTTCTGGGACTATCATGCTCCCAGTACATGGTACTACCATTCACATAGTTGCTGGTGAAAAACATCCTTGATGCTTTCTTCTTCACTTATGATAATGTTATTATCAATATTTGATTTTCCTCCCATTCCCAGGCACATGGAAGGTCACATTTCCAAGACCCCTTGTAATTAGCCCGGGGGTTTAATTCTCGTCAGTGCGCTATAACCAAAGTAACAGGTGTTACTTCAGATCAAACCTACTCTCTAAATCTCCATGTTCTTTTCAATTTTGTAATGACCCAAGAAGCTCTCTTTTCAGATAGTGCTGCCAGAATCTTCACCATCTGGGTGATTCTGTGGAGCAGCACCCCCTCCAATTAACATATGATAGACATTTAGTGTAACAGGGTAGAAACCTTTGCTGTGGTAAACCACTGAGATTTTGGTGTATGTTTGATGTGTGCTTCTGACCACAACATGACTTAGCTCTCCCACTGATATATTTACCTCATCTATTACGTAGAAGCTCCTTTCAAATTTTTCTTTTTCTCATATCTATTATCTTATTTCTCTTCAGGCTTGCTTTTCTGGATTACTTCCACAGGCTCCTGGCTGAGTTCACTAAATACTCAAATTTTTATCCTTTCAAATTTATCTTTTACATATCTACCAGAGTGTTTAATTTAAAATACAAATATAATAATGTCACTCCCAGCTTGAATCTTTTAATGATACCTCATTACCTATAGCAGTAATTTTTAAAATTCATTCCCTGGAACAGTTAATTGGTGTTCTGGGGGAAAAAAACACTCTAAAAGACTAATGTCCCCAGATTCAAAAAGGTTGAACCAATAATTCACAGAGTCTTGGAGGTTTACAAATGCACATCATTAAAATATTATAATATCATGTGGTAAAAAAAATTAGCAGAACTTGTTTTAAATTGTCTTTCCCTGATTGCTGGACCCCTAACCATTTTTAGAAGAATGGCATTTAGTATCCAAATATCAGAACATTGTCTAAACGCTTCCCTTGTCTCCAAGGCTCTTTATGATCTCCCTCTGTCTATCCTTCCAGCTTCTTCTCCTACTACCTTCTACTTCACAGTTTATGCTTCAGCAACATTAAATGCCTAAAGATCTTGAATACATGGTGCATGGAAGAAATTTGCTTTCAGCAATGCTGTTTATTTCAACTGGAATGCCATGACTTCAAACCCATGCTAATCACCCATACAACTTATGGTCAGTCTTTTAGACCAAGTTCAGATAATGTTTGCTGCAAGAGGCTGTGGTGTAAAACCTAGAATTAAGGCTCAATACGATGTGCTGCCCTGAAGTCTAGTGAAATCAGGAAGCATGACTTGTTGCTGTGGATAACGGCCTATAGACTAATAACCCTCCTTATCAGGGGGACCAGGCACAGGTTCTGCTTCTCCCTAAATAATGGGTTTCAATTCCCTGCCAGCCTTGTTTGAATAATCAAAGAAGCCAATCATATCCACACCTCCTCCCTGTGGAAACCAGGGTGCACCTCACTCTCTCGATGCCACAAAGCCTACCTCCCAGACCCTAATTGTTCATTGTGTGCCCGAGTGCAACCCTTACGTGACCTTCATGGACACCTGTATGATTAATGAACTGCTGTTGATGTCTTCCATCCGCAGTCAGGTATCGCATGTTCAGCCACTCTAGGGCAGGAATCCTTCTCTTGCTAACAGAATGAATAGGCAATTAAATTGGAGATTTTCATAGACATCTTGCCTCACAGTTCCCCTAATTCAACCTGACCTAATAGGCACTTTGTATGTACTTTTCCTTGCACTTGACACATTTTATTGTAATTATGTCTTTATGTGTCTGTCTCTGTATTAGATTGTGGACTCCTTGATGTCTGACACCAAGCCTCACCTACTCAGTGTCTTAAACATTGCTTTCACAATGCTGCTTGTGAATCTAATGGGAATATTAAATAACGTGTCTTAATGAGCATGTTTGTAAGTCATAGCTCAAGGCTCCACAAGGTTGATATGGTCCTTATAGTAGAGGATCTTGATCTTTTATTAAGCAATTTGCCTTAAAACCACACATGTTAAGAGGCAGGGCTGGATTTTAAACGTAGATGTATCTCTTAAGACTGTGGTCTTTGTATGTAGATCGATGTGCCCAATGACTTGGTGATGTGGGGGTAAAACTCATGGAAATGTGACTTTCCTTTTGCCCCCCAGTTGGTGATGGAGTCCAAAATTGGGCAAAAAAAGGTACAAAGAACCTCACATTCTGAAGATAAGCACAGACAGGTGGGACTACATGTCCCTTCCTGGGTGTACTGAGCAGCAGACACTGCCCTTTCAATCACCATTCCCACACCAGCCTAAATAAAAAGAATGGAAGAAGAGAGAAAAGGGGGTATGGAGACAGAGGAAGTGAAGGAGGAACGAATTGCTTGAGGTAATTCTCAGGGTGTGAGCTGTCAGCTAGTGGAGAAGGTTACGGCTTTCTCTCCACCTCTTCAGAGGAAGAAAAGAGTAAACCACTTAAAAACTTGCAGGAAGAAACACTTTGCACCTCCTTCCTGCAGGGACTCTTTATTTAGCAACAGACTTGTTGATATGCCCCCATGCTGGCAGGGAAAGGGTGCAAGACCAGGTAGAGAGGAGGAGGGAAAACAGGGCAGCAGCCTGTCCTCCACTGTTTAGCAAGGTCAAGTTTCCAAGGGCTCAAGGGGACCCTCTAAGAGGGCTGCCTGTAGGGCAAGTGGACCAGCAGAAAGAGGTGTGTGTGTGTGTGTGTGTGTAGGGGGTGTTGGTGGGATCGTGTTAATTGGTGGTGGTAGCTGTTTACCTTCATATCAGGGAACTGTGTAATGAGGAAGCCCCCATCTCCCCAGAACTTATACCCAAAGAGAGAGGCAGTCTCTGGATGCCTGCCATGCAGAGGGCATGCCTGGTCAGACTGGGTAAGTGGGAGAAGCACTGCCATCTGGCACAGGTTGCAGTCACTTGGCCATGAAGCACAGACCATTTTTTTTCTTCATACACATTCCTCCTTCCAATATCTAGTCTCAGCGAGGAAGGCAGAGTGACAGCGCAGACCCCGCCCCTTTCCCTCCTACTAGGATTATGTGAGCTACAGGGCGGGAAAGGGGGAGTTATTGGGAAGCACTTGGAATTTTATTTTATTTTACTACATGAATAAAAGAAGCTTTATATGACAAAGATAGAGACAGAGAATGGGATTGGAATTTTAAACAGGACTGAGTTTTGTTGGTAAGTAACTGAACGTGGACAGAGAGTTACAGAAACAGCTTGAGGCAAAGGGATAGAAAGGGGAGAATCATTAGTATATTGAGGGCCAGGATCAGAGACAAAAACACAAACTTCTGTTTGAACCCAACAAGTTCTGGCTGTTTAGTTAACCGGCCACCTGAAGAGACTGTTAAAGTGACAGCCTCCTTGCTTCACACAAAGTGAATTTAGTTCAGACAGTGGAATGTGGGAAAACGTTTCCTATACTTCTCAGGGGAATGCCTAAGAACTCGCTCCTGTCCATTGTAAGGATCCGCTTATGAGCAGCTTGGTGGTGTCCCTGATTAAAGGCGACTCCTTGCTTCTTCTGGGAGACCCCGGGAAGACAAGCAGCTGAGCACGGCTGTCCGTCTCTAACGTTCCAGGTGTTGGCCCACCTTGGAGCACAGTAAACACCTGCAGGGCATGTGGTGTACACAGCAACTTCCCAGAAATCTAGAAGTCACAGATATCATGATGTTTCTTTCCTCATAATCCTTAATTTTAGCTTTCAGTGGTTCTCAACCTTCTGGCCCTTTAAAACAGTTCCTCATGTTTTTACCCCCAACCATAAAATTATTTTTGTTGCTACTTCATAACTGTAATGTTGCTACTGTTATGAATCGTAATGTAAATATCTGATATGCAGGATGGTCTTAGGCGACCCCTGTGAAAGGGTTATTCGACCGCCAAAGGGGTAGCGACCCACAGGTTGAGAACCGCTGCCCTAGACTCTCTTGCAAATGGCTACTGTAAACAATATGTAATTATATATGTGTTTTTCGATGGTCTTAGGCGACCCCTGTGAAAGGGTCGTTCGACTGCCAAAGGGGTCGCAACCCACAGGTTGAGAACCGCTGGCTTAACTGGATCATTATTCTGAGTGTCGCCTAAAGTCTCCCATAATATATCCTTAAACTGAATATGAATTAGTGGGATACAAAAGATTTGCTTACCAAATCCTAAACGGCCACTACAAACCTTGAGGACAACAATAAAACGATGTACACACATGTGAAGAGTCCAACTCTTCACTGTAATGAATGGGAAACCTGAAGCGCGGAAGGGCTGTGGTTTGCTCAGGATCTCACAGCTGGTTAAATGGCAGAACAAGGTCTTTTTTTATGACACAGAAAAGCAGGTTTGGGAGAGTTACTTGGAGAACTAAAGAGAAGCATAGCTATGATACTGTCTATATTTAAATTTGATTTTTGCTCTCTGTTTCTTTTAGTGTGGGTTGTAGAGTAAAAAAAGGAAAGCAAAGATAAAATCACAAAATACCTACCCTTTGTTGCATGTTCATGGTCAGTCAATCTTGAAGTTATAAAACATAAGCCTTTTGCTACTGTTACGTTATGTAATGCTGATGTCTTCACTTGTGAAGGTGATTATGTTTTCATGACACTAATCATCCACACAGGTGTGGGAGGGTGCGAGGTTAGGCTGAAAGAGGTTCTGGGTAGGCAAAGTATATCAGGACTGGAAGGGAATTTGGAAAGTGACTCTCTTATTTTGCCAAGTGGAAGCCAAGACCCAGAAAGAGTAAAACTTGGCTGAGCTCACACAATTAAGATGGACCACCTACCCACCTCCGAGTTGCTAAACGGGAGAGAAACAAGTGTCTGTGTGAGCCAGTGAATTGTGGGGTTTATTTGTTCTTGAAACATAGTCTGTGTTCTACCTACATGGCAACATGACAAGATGACCAGTGAGGAGATGAAGGCTGATGACAGGATGGGAACTACAAATTACTGCCCAGCAGCATAGCAAAGGGATTCACTGGACAGAAGAGCCATGAAAGGTTTCCAGGAAAGCATAACATCTACCTGATTAGACTTTTCCTGCATTCATTGCATGTGGTCAGATAGAAGGTCGATTATCAATACTTTCCTAACAGTTTAGGGTCTCTATGAGCAGATAAGGGATGTACAGTGAAGTTGTCCCTTCTCTGTCACGGTGAGAGGTCTGCCTCCTTAGAGCTGCCTTTCATAGCTAGAGGAAGCTTTGACTTGAGCTATAAATTATTTATTGAGCTTCTATTTTTGGTCAATTCTCAGGGTGGTGTGCTAATGTGAAGTATTAGACAAGGTAGCTCTCTAAAGGCACTTACAGTCTAATCAGGGAACCCTGAGCTATATTAAGAGACACATGCAATAATGTAGTATATGAGAAATTCACCAGTCCGCAGCAAGGTGTCTAGAGAATGATGCTTGAAATGAGTTTTGAATGGAAGGTAATAACGGTAATGCCTACTAATTATTTTGCACATGCCATGTGCCAGCCATATTTGGATAAGCAGACAGGAACATAAACATTTCAGGCAAGGGAATAGAAAGGCTCAGAAGGAAGGGAGTCAGATTGCACGTGGTGGGCATGTCCAGGTTTTGCAGAAGGAATGCAGCATTGGGTGTGGGAGACATCACACAATGTTGGTACCCCAGGTGATAACCCACTTACAATGCGACAATCTCATATCACAAAATCTCAGAAAGTATTTTACTAGTCTAAGATGCAGTAGAAACGAAAACGTGATAGCACATAGAATCAGTTAGGTAAACGTGAAGTGTAAGTCACATACTTTTTGTCCATGTTGTAGTGTAAACCTTGCAACTTTTCATCATGATAGAAATTAAAATCAAAGAATTACGAAAGCTAGCTCATGGAGGAGTCCGCTCCTGCTGTGTGATGTTATTCTTCTGTTATTGAAGAATACGACGGGGAAAGAATGGTGGTGGTGTTGAGATTCTTTTCCCTGCCTACTTCATGCTATTCTTCTAATGCTAGGGCTCTCTGTAATGGTGATAAAGGGAAGACTTGCTTGAAGCCAGATTGTGAATCTTACATGGTTGAATTTATCCCTCGGACAATGAGAAGCATTTTAAAATCAGTTGGTGGCATAATGAGAATGTCTTTATGGAGAAATTAATGTGTGGGGGACAACACTGAAGAAAAAAATTGTTTTTTTTTTCATTTTGCAATGAATAATTCATTGCAATGTAATCTGAGGGCCATTAGGAAACATCCCACTATCAGGGCAACAGATGATTCATTTTCTGGCAGAGACTAGTTACAGGGATTCTCCTGCATGCACACTGAAGATATCTGGGTCTTGGAAAAATGGCTCAATATATAGATACATTTGGATGAAAGAGGAAGTCAGACACATTCTACACGATGCAATAGCCCCATAGGTATACCAAATGGGGATCTATGACATAGGATACTGAATGTTATAGTGGAGACCGCCAAAGTTAAATTTGCCTATGACATACTTTTATCTACTGTGTCAATCAGAGTTCCAGCAGAAAACCAGATGGCATACTCAATGTTCAAGAGTTAATAAAAGGGTTATTTACAACCTTAGTGACAGGGCTAAGAGAAACCAGCAAGGGCCAGCCAGTTTAGCATTCCAGGGCCAGCGATAGCTGGGGAGCCAGTTACCAACCACTCCTAGGACGGAAGGGACAAGAGGAAAGAGCAGGTTACCTGTGCTCACAATCCAGAGGTATTGATTCTGTAGAGGAAGACTGCCAGCAGGAGCTGTGTGGCCTTGGTCAAGGGATGGAATCAATCCATGGCAGTGAGGGAACCACAGGAATAAATACATTGATCTCTCTCTCATCTCATTCTCTGATATCCTGCCCATGCCCCCCATTGGTAAAATCAGCCAGAAGGCTGAGGGCAAGCAAGCCATGGACACAGTCCATGAAAGTCAACCTCCCAGAACACTGAGCAGAGTGGAGAAGGGTGGAGAGAGATGGGGAGTGGTGGTGGGCGGTGGGGGTGGAACACAGGGAAGACATCTAACATGAAACTTCCTGGTGTTACTAATCACTAAAACCTAGGATGGGAAGAAATGATTCCTAGCCAAAATACCTCTCCAATGGGCCTCCTTTTAAAACGCAAGATAGCCTGGAAATAGTAGAACTAAATCAAGTGAAACTAAGTGACAATTAAATAATAAATGAATAATAGGTTAAAAAGTAGGAGGATATTGAAAGGATAAACCAATTAAAAAACATAGATTATGTATGTTTTGCAATTTTACTGAGGACTAGCCATACCTCAGCTGTTGAGGTTTTGTCTGTGCTTCTTTTTTATTTTTTAAATATATTTTTATTGATTTCAGAGAGGAAATTGAGAGGGAGAGAGAGATAGAAACATCATTGATGAGAGAGAATCATTGACTGGCTGCCTCCTGCTCCTCGCTCCCTACTGGGGATCAAGTCTGCAAGCCAGACATGTGCCCTTGACCAGAATCGAACCCAGGACCCTTCAGTCCGGAGGCTGACACTCCATCCACTGAGCCAAACCAGCCAGGGCTTATCTGTGTTTCTTTATTGTAAGCAGTTGCAAGGATTGAGCTGAGGACTAGACAACAATAGTATTGGCACACCTCGTTTTATTGCACTTTGCTTTATTGAGCTTTGCAGGCATTGCATTTTCAGCAACACTGGAGCAAGATCTTCCACCAGCAAAAAGATTACAACTCCCTGAAGACTCAGGTAATGGTTAACATTTTTTTAACAATAAAATATGTTTAAATTAAGGCAGGTTCATTGATTTTTTAATCTAATGCTATTTGCACACTTAATAGACTATAAACATAACTTTTATATGTACTGGAAAACCAAAAAATTCCTGTGACTTGCTTTATTGCAATGATATGGAATCCAACCCACAATATCTCTGCAATATGCTTGTCTTTCTTTCTTTCTTTTTTTTTCATATGAGAATTGAAGAGGTGAAAGGAAGGACAGGAACCAAGGATACGCTTTCAGAGTATGGTTTTCTAGGAGTTCATTTCTTGCCCTTTTTTGGTTTATTGCTTTTATTTCCTATTGCATCAAGAACATGTGCGGACATACAAATCAGCATCTCAATATTTTAAAATTTCTTGTTGCCATGGTGTATGCTGATTACTTATTTCCCCCCTCTAGTTCCATTTTAGTTCGTTCTGCTTAATTCTTTAGGATTCTTGTTTTTCCGTTGTCTTCACTTTCTATCTCAGATTCTTTTCTATTTTGTTTTAAGAAAAAAATTTGAAACAATCTTTACTTTATGCTCAACTTGTAAGTATTGCTTTTAACTTGGCTACACTTGTTTTAGCTTTTACCTGTCATCCCTCTGACTTTCATGTTTCTAGTTTTTTATCTCACTGGCTCTAGGTCTTATGTTTTTTTATTTATGCTGGGTTACTTTAAATTTTTATACCTCTTATTTTTATACCTCTTATATTTTGATTTTTAAAAATTACTGGTTTTAGATAATTTTTCCTTCTATTCCTTAGGTTTATCTTTAATAAACTTTAAAGTTTTAGACAATTTTTACTGTATTTTATCCTTTAATTTTACTTAGACTTAATATTATGCTTTTATTTGCTTTTTAAATTTCTTCTCTGCCTTCATCATTCTACTATAACATTCTTGCTCCTCTCCCCTCCCCCGCAACCCCTTCTCCTTCTCCTACTTTTTATCCTTATTCTTCTTTCCTTTATTTTATACCTTGTTTTTTTTTTATCATTTTAAGAAGGGTTTTATAATTTGAAGAAAACCCATAAAGTAAATGGAATTTTTGGAGGCCTTCTTCTAGCCACCTGTCCCTCAGCCACTTTTTTACTATCCCCTTAATGACCTCTCAGTTCATTGAAAGATAATTTCCCCAAATCCTCTCTCCAGAATCCTCAAAAACAATCCACATCAATACCAGCTTCTTTTAGCCACTTCTCTGTTGGTTGATTCTCTGACTTAGTCTGTGCAGGCTATTATAACAGAACTAGAGGCCTGGTGCACAAATTTGTGCACCAGTGGAGTCTCTTGGCCTGGCCTGTGGGATCAGGCTGAAACCAGCTCTCTGACATCCCCTGAGGGGTCCCAGATTGTGAGAGGGTGCAGGCCAGGCTGAGGGACCCCACCAGTGCATGATTGGGGCCGGGGAGGGACACGGGAGTTTGGCCAGCTGGGGAGGGATCGCGGGAGGGCTCCAGGGCATATCCAGCCCATCTAGCTCAGTCCCGATAGGCCAGACCCCAGCAGCAAGCTAATCTACTGGTCAGAGCATCTGCCCCCTGGTGGTCAGTGCACATCATAGGGAGCAGTTGAGCAGCTTTAGCATATCATTAGCATATTACGCTTCGATTGGTTGAATGGATGACCGGACATTTAGCATATTAGTCTTTTATTATATAGGATACCATAGACTGGGTGACTTATAGACAACAGAACTTGATTCCTCATGGTTCTGGAGGCTGGGAAATCCAAAGTCAAGGTGTCAGCATCTTCCATGTCTGGTTAAGTCCTGCTTCCTGGTTCATAGAAGGTCCTCTTCTTGCTGTGTCTTTACACAAGACCTCTCTGAGGTTTCTTGCTAAGGACACTAATCTTATTTATACCCTCACACTGGGGATTAGATTTCCATATATGAATTTTGCAGGGACATAAATATCCAGTCCGCTGCAGGTCCTATGGATAAGGCTTCTGTGATGCTGCTTTCCTGCTGCCTGCAGTTTCTATGGTGCGATTTTAGACCCTTTCTATCTTCAGTCATTAGATAAGAGTAGCATTGGGAATAAGTCAATTAGCCTCTTTCCTCCCTTGACCTTCGGACTGTTACTGAGGTCCCCGGCTCATAAGATAGAATGTTCTTCTCTTCTGATTCAGCATTTCGGAAGCTAGCCATGATTGATCTTGATGTGCACCTGCCCCTGTCAAAGTGAACAGTGCTTCTCTTCTTTGATCTTCTGTTTACTTATTCTTCACAGCCTAGAGTGGCGTTAATCACCTATGTTGCTCTAAGTGCCATGACTGCCAGGTGGTCTGATAGAGCCTAACTTGGAGTCATTAGGGAAAGAGCAGGATTGCTTCCCTGTGAGCTGTTTTTCTCACTATGGGCTTATTAACCTAAATAGAAAATTATCCTCCAGTCCATTCTCACCAAACTTTGCTTTAGAATAGACAGAACCTGTTGTTCATTCTGTTTCTATGCTATATTGGTAATTAGAAAACAGAGAAGAGTTAAGATGGAACAGTTTTAAGGCCAGTGATCTGTCCTCCCCTCTCCCATTATCCCATTGCCAACACACACAAAACTTGGCTCATTTATAATTTTATGTCATGGTATATGATGGTCCATGGTGTCTGGCGTATATGGCATGGTGGTACAGAACACAGGCTCTGAAGAAAAACTGGGTTTGAATCCCAACTCTCATACTCATTAGATAGTTCTATCATGAACAAATTACTTAAACACTTTCTGCCTCCACTTCTTTATCTCTAAAATGGGTGTAATAAATTGGTTAAGATATAAAGTGCTTACCACTTTACCTGGGACAATATAATTTCTCAATAATGTAAATTGTTACTATCATTTAAGACTCAGTTCAGGGGATTTTATCTCCATGAAATAGTCCATGACTGAGCCCCATAGGAGCTCACACATGTGCATATTCAGACACATACCCTCTTTTTTCAGTCTGGTGCTTCACATACCTTTTCAACATAGCATTTTGTGCATATCTCTTTATGGAATTTTACAGTGTACTAATGGCATCTCTTTACATGTATTCTTCTTCTGTTATTAGATAAATATCTTGAGTTCAGGGATTATGTCTTTTTCACTTTGACATTCTCAATAGCAAACATAGCTAGTACATAGTGTGTTTAATAGATATTTAATAAAAAATGGTAATGAATGTTTGATGCCTTAAGATTTTTAATAACTATGCCCTACGTAACTTAAAGGAAAGGTTCTTCCTCTTAATTCTTAAGCAACAGATGGATAATAACCTCAACTTCTATATACTCTCTTTCTGTCTTCTTTTTTTAATATATTTTTATATTACTTTTTATTTTTTAAAATTGTTTGCTTAAAGAAAGTATTACAAAAGAGTATTACATATGTCTCCTTTTTTTCCCGTCCTTGACAATCCCCTGGCCTCCCCTACCCCCCAGTGTCTTATGTCCATTGGTTATGCTTATATGCATGCATACAAGTCCTTCAGTTGATCTCTTACACCC
>NW_005353325.1:1723493-1754152 GCF_000412655.1 Myotis brandtii | reverse complement strand
CTACTGCTCCTTGGACTTGGACAGGTTGATTGCAAGTCTGCTGCTCCTCGGATGGGTGTGGGCTGCTTGCGCGGCTGCTGCTCTTTGGACGGGAGTGAGCTGTACGTGTGGCTGCTCCTCCTCGGATGGGGACGGGCCACTCACCCGGCTGCTGCTCGTCAGACAGGTGCAGGCTGTGTGTGGCTCTGCTCCTTGGACCGGTGCGTGCTGCGCGGGCCTGCCACTCCTCAGATGTGGGCGGTCTGCTCGTGTGGCTGCTGCTCCTTAGACCAGGGTGGGCTGCTGCTGCTCCTCGAATGGGGCGAGGGGGACAGATGGGTCCCCTGGGTAGCTGCAGCTGTCTTGGAAGCCCTGACCTGAGAACCTCCTACAGATACACTGTGCTCAGAATAGGCCTCCACATCATCCCTCTTATGCCAATGACAATTGACAGAAGTGCAAAGACTTCCAGCATCACATCACAGTGCAGACGTCTCTGAGCATCATCAAGGAGCCCCCACTCCTCTTGAGAGAAGGCAATGGCCACATCCTCAAAGTTCATATCCAGCAATGAGCTGAAGCCTGTGAGTCCTTGAAGAAACTCTCTTTCTGTCTTCTGAGTATCCAGATGGATAAGACTTTTCTGTAGTCAAAATTATGGCCAGGTTAATGAATCACTATATGAAAGAAAAATAAGACTCACGTCACCCTATATAAATTTGTGATAAATAATAAACTACTATGAATTTCTTTTAAAGTATTACAATTCTGTGTGTAATCAATAGTCTAGAAATGTGGGCAGATTCTGATATACTGTCATTGGAGATTTGAATTTTATGTCTGAGATCATTCCCTTTATCTAATTATCTCTCTCTTGCCTTCACCCTAATTCCCCTCTCTGTTTCATAGCCAAATTTCTATAGAGTTTTCCACAGTTCCTGCATTTCCTCATTACTTATTTAGTCTACTCCAGTCAGACTTCTGGGAGTTTATGCTAATGTGGCCATGACTTTTACTCTCATTTTGCTATATTTAAGGTTTCAGTCCCCATTTTACTTGACCTCTCAGCAGCATTTGACCTTGTTGTCCCTGCCTTCCTTCTTGAAACTCTCCTCCATTGGCTTCCCTCACACCATTTTCTCCTGGTCATGCTCCTACTTATCTGAGAGCCCTGTCTTATAATTCTTTGCAGACCTAGGCCTTTCTGTCTTCCCACTCATGTTATGTTTTATCCCCTGATGAGATATCAATGCCATTGGCTTCTGTAATGCTTTCTACCTTGATAGTCTCCAAATATATATGCCTTAGGCTAGACCTTGCCTCTGAGCTTCAGACCCATAGTCTCACTGTGAACTTGACAAATTCAGTTGATGACTAAAGCCACATCACGTTCAATATTTTCAACACGACCTCCTGAGCTTCTCATCCAAACCTGTCATCTACACAGTTGCACTAGTCATATATTTGACAGTCATCTTTGATATCTCACTCCAATCTCCAATAACTAATCTCTTCTATTTTTAGAATTTTAACACGGGAGCATCTCTTGAATCAGTTCTGTTTTCTCTATCTCCACTGATAATTCCGATTTCATCACTTTTGACTAATGCTACTGCAATATTTTCTAAGCTGCTCTAGTTGCTACCACTTTATATCTCTCCAAACTGTTTTCCAGAGTGGCAGCCAGTGACCGATTTCAAAGTGCACCTCTGCTCACGTTACCTGCCCTGACTAAATTCTCTCATTGGTTTCTCACTCCTTTTAGGTCACAAGACCAAGACCTGTAACAATGTCTACAAAACCCTGAGTGGAAAGCTTCCTCACTTCTCTAACCTCTTCTCCCTCAGGCTGCCCTCACTCTGACTTCAGTCACTCTGGCTTCAGCTTCATCTCCTCAAACATCCATGTTTTGTCTTGCCACAGGTCTTTGCATATGCTGCTATTTCTTCCTGAATCTGGAATATTTTTTATTTCATCCCTTTGGCTAGTTTACTATCAGCTCATAAGATATTTTCATAGGCATGTTTGCATTGTCTCCAGGAGAAACTTTTTTTTTGCTATTAAGGCAAAACAAACAAACAAATAAAAAAACCCAACAAAAACACATCACACAACAGCACTTGAAATTCTCTTGACCTTTTTGTTTTATTTTGTTTTACTATAATATTGCAGACACAATGAACTATGTAATGTGCCATGTTTCCTTCTGGCCACCAGCTTCTTGAGTGTCCACATTATATAGCTGTCACTGGCCTGGGCTCTGGATCTAAATTAACTAGGTTTAAATTCTGGTTCCTGTATTCACCAGCTGTTTGATCCTTGTTACCCTTTCTGTGATTTTATTTTCTCATTTATAAAATAGAAATAATAATAATAATAATAATAATACTTATTCTCAAAGGGTTGATGTGAGAAGTAAATGAATTAACATGTCCAACGCATTTGGAATGCTGTCTAGTGCCTAATAAGCACTCAATAAAATTTGGTATTATTATTATTTCCCATCTTATCACAGCTTGAATCACCAGGGAGCTTTACGTGAAAATGACTTTTGGGTCTTACTTATATGGATTCTTGACTCAAAGCTCCACTTTACTTTGCATGTAATAACACATATCGTATTTGAAGAATAGTTTTGATTACTCAAATTCAGATTCTAAAGAAGCACAATAGACTCCCCATTGTAATGATAGATATTTTATATTAAAATAGGGGAGATGCTATTTGTAGGACTAACTGTAAAGGCATTAGGATTTGCTCCAGAGAACTGTATAATCAAATCAATAGCAGAAAGCAGCTTTGAAGCAAGGGTTTATCTGCACTCCCAACTCCATGGAAACATGGCTGCACACCATATTAGAATCCAGGCTTAGAGGCACGTTATGTTATTAACACAGGCAGTGCCTTCCACACTTGCTATGTGAAATTAGCTATTTCTTTACATATTTGAAGATGTTGGATTTCATTTTTATTTTTGAACACCAAGTAAACGGGGAAAAATAGATCAAGTCTGAATTGCAGTACTCCTGCAATCGAATCACTTAAAACACATACAGGCAACAAATACAATTGTTTCTTAGATTTTAAATCCTAAGAATGATCTTCTACTTTCTGTACTCTTTGTATTTCAGGAAAAAACACACAAAGATCTTTCTTATCCCACATCACAGATGTCTCCGTGGCTACGGACTCCACCAGCGGAATAATAACAAGAGGATTCTCAAGATTATGCTGCGTGTGCTCAGTTTATTTTTTTTTTAAGCTTTCCTGCAGAGAGCTGAAACAGCCAACGTCTTTGTTGTACACCGCGTGGTTATATTTGGACAAATTAGGTGATCTCCTCGTGCCCCCAAAGTTGGTCAATGTAACAGGCTCCCAGAGTGAAACAAAATGGAAATTCATTTTTACTTCACATCTGATTCAGAGGCACTCAAGCAGAAACGCAGGCCACTATTTTGTTTAAAAAAGAAATCACCATCTGCTTTGTGTAGGGAGAAATGTTCAGGCCTCATATAATTGTGACAAGTATTTTCGGTTTAGGATCTTTTGACCACAGATTGCCCTCTGTGTTTCTTTAAAGGGAATACGTAGGCTTGGATATTAACCGAAAAGCAGAATGGGAACAGAGGCATGCTTTTGTCTGAAAATCTTAACAAGGTAACATTGGACTTAAAAGCTAGCCCCACAGAAAATGGTGTTAAAAAAACAAAGTAAACTGTAAGAGATTGAAAATCTTGGGACAATTCCCACAATCCCCTAAGGATTTAACTTAGTAGCTTCACTGTTTGTGAATTTGGGTAATAACAGCGCCTTGATTTTACAGAATGCTTTCAGAGCAATTTCCTCACATTGGGTCATGTGTTTGCAGCTCCTAAAGTGCTCTCTCGGATAGTTAGTCACGTTGGGAAGCTGATTTAACTTTTAGGCCAATCAAGGACCATTTAGGATGAAACGTACTAATGCATGTACAAGCACTTTGGAAGTACAAAGCACTCTACAAATGTAAAGTGGCTTAGTGGCTATTAAATCACTGATGGAAGTGTTGAGGTGTCTTTTCCAAACACTCACCTGCACTGGCAACCACTGAATGACAAATGTACATGTGAAAAAAATGACAAATGTTCCTGCCATGATGTGCATTGCTAAGAGGTGTACTGCAGACCTCGCAGTGCTGCCTGAGCCCTTTGAGGTTGGAAACCTTTGCAAGACCTGTGTGGTGATAGCCAAAAGCCATCAGGACTTGAACAAGACTATTTTGAGTAGCCCTGTCACTGTGCCATCATGCAGCTGATTTCACTTATTTCTCCCAGTGAGTTAAAGTACTGGAAAACTGTAGTGCAACTAGTTCTTGGACTTTTTGTGGAAAACACAATCTAAAATGTCCATGTAGCTGGGCATCATCAGACCTGAGCTATTTAATAAGGACATAGGAGACCTTGGTTACCAATAATATTATGATTACCATTTTGATGGTGGCTATGGGAAGGACTGGTCTTTCAAAAACTGAGCCTCCCTCTCCCCGCCAAAAAAAAACCAAAACACAAAAAAAACAACACCTCTAGGTATATCACCTATTTTGATGGTGGCTATGGGAAGGACTGGTCTTTCAAAAAACAAAAAAACAACACCTCTAGGTATATCACCCACACTCAGAAAATCCTTGAAATTATATTTACATTAGAGTGCTTTCAAAAGTGTTGCATTGAAATTATTATTGTTATAGACTAAATTATGATGTCCCCTTTAAAATTCATATGTTGCAGTGCTAAACCCCAGTACCTCAGAATGCTTTTTTGTAGATTAGGCCTTTACGGAAGTAACTGAGTTAAAATGAAGTCATTGGTGTAGATCATGATCAATATGACCATGTTCTTATAAGAAGAGGGAATTTGGATACAGGCACCTATAGAGAGAATTCTGCCTCTGGGCTATCTCTGGACTTGAGCTGCAAAGCTAATTCTTCCCTGGGTCTCTGGCCTGCTGGCCTGCCCTACAAATTTCACTTTCCAGCCACCACACTTTTGTAAACCAGTTCCTTAAAACAAATCTCTTGTCCCACATACTCTATTTGTTCTGTGCCTCTGGAGAACCCCGACTAATACAACTACCTATAGATATTTACATTCTTAAAAAATGTGAGTACAAACTACTCCTAAATTATATTTTCAAGTTTAGTGATTGAGTGAATAGATTTCAGAGTCACATTGATGGGTTCAAATCTTGGCTCTGCCAGTTTCTGCAGTATGTTTTTGAGCAAGCCATTTAATCCCTCCGTTTTCTCATCTGTAACATGGGAATAACTGGGTTGCACTGAGAACTTACAGAGTAAATTTAGCAGAGTGTACTGTCACATCGTAAGCTCTCAAGTTATGCTAGTTATTATTATCATTGCTGATATTTGTGCATTGTTTTGGTCAGGATTCTTAGTCATGGGCAGTAAGAACTGATGAAGGCTAGTTTAAATACAAAGGCATTTATGAAAAGACTAGAGACCCGTTGCACGAAGATTCGTGCAATAGGCCTTCTTTCCCCTGGCTGCCAACACCAGTTTTCCTCTGGCACCCGGGACCCAGACCTTCACTCTGGCAACCGCCTTCCATCTTCGCTCTGGACACAGTCTTTGCTGCGGCTGGAGCCTTCAGTCTTTGCTCCTCACTCAGGCGGGAGTCTTCAGTCTCCCACCAGAGCTGCTCCTGTAGCTCCTTCCGCCCCCCACCTCACCCTCATAGCTTGATCGCTGCTTCACCTGCAGACCTCGCCAATGGGCTCCTGGGTTCCAGGGGGCCGCCTTGCCTGCGGCCCGGCTTTCCGATCAAGATCACTGGCCGCAGGCAAGGCAGCTCCTGGGTCCCGGGGTGCTGCCTTGCCTGCGGCCTGGCTTTCCGATCACGATCACGATCATGATCACAGCCGCAGGCACGATGGCTCCTGGGTCCCGGGGGGTCGCCTTGCCTGCGGCCCAGCTTTCCAATCACGATCACGAACATGGGCAGCAGGCAAGATGGCTCCTGGGTCCCGGGGTGCCGCCTTGCCTGCGGCCCGGCTTTCCGATCATGATCACGATCACAGCCGCAGGCAAGGCAGCTCCTGGGTCCTGGGGGGTCGCCTTGCCTGCGGCTTGGCTTTCCGGTGGCTCCTGGGGTGCACACGGGGGCCTGGATGGCGGCTCCCGGTGTCCCGCCCTGCCTGCAGTATGCAAATTAGCCGCCATCTTTGTTGGCGGTTAATTTGCATATTGTGCTGATTAGCCAATGGGAGGCATAGCGAAGGTACAGTCAATTACCATGTTTGTCTATTATTAGATAGGATATTTGGGAGCTCACGGATTCCATGAGACTGTCAGAGAACCAGGCTCTGAGGTCACCAGAAATCATTGCCAGATGAATGTCATAGAATTGGCCCTGTGAGACCCCACTTCTACTGCCCTGCATGCACTTCTACCATTAACACCATGAATGCTGGAGACAGAAGGGCCACCAGAACCACTCCATTTGCTGTTGTTATGAGACTACTTTTGTCATAGTGGGCTCTCCATGTTTCTTTCTTCTTCACACCACTAATCTCTGATTTGATGTTTGCAATGAGCATAAGTTAGTGGTAGAACCAAGGTCTGTCTCATGCCCAGGTGCAGGGGGTTCTGGGAAAGTATGAGGTATTTTCAATTTTGATAGTGAGAGACAGGCTCTGCCTTACAAGATGGGGGATACATAGACGTAGAATGCTGGGTATTCAAAAAGTGACAACTATTCACCATATGCATGAATGGACATTTAAAACAATCTGCTCACTTGTCACAGAAACTCTTGTGTTTATCTCTATTTATAACAATTATTTTCTAATTTTTCTTTCTTTCTCAACCACTGCTACCTATAATTCCCATACTCTTAACCCTAAACTTCCTAACCTTTCTGTTGATATTGAGTTGGTTTAGGAAATCTGGTGTGACCGGTGTCACATGAAGGTCTAACATTATTTCATTATCTGTGATATTTCATTATGATTGCAAGAAAAAAATTCTCATAAATCTGGTGTGACCGGTGTCACATGAAGGTCTAACATCATTTCATTATCTGTGATGATATTTCATTATGATTGCAAGAAAAAAAATCCTCACTACAAGAGAGAAAGGTATCAAGAAGCATGAATATTGGAATCAGAAAGAATGGGGTCTATATCTTGACTTTCTGCTTAGCATGATAATGATAACTGGAAAGTTTCTTACCTTTGTCTTCATCTCTCCATGAAGGATGGAGAGATCTTCATCTGACCTGAAGGATGTCTGTGAGAACTGGGCATAATGTATTGTAGGATATCTATACTAATAAAAGAGAAAGATGCAAATTGACCATACCTTCGCAATGCCCACCAGCCAATCAGGAGTGAGTATGCAAATTAACCCAACAAAGACCATGGTGATGACGCAGACATCAGCACTGCCCCAGCCGCTCTGGGCCTCTGGGCAGCATGGGAAGGTGGAAAGGCGGCTTCGGCCAGAGCGAAGTGGTGCCGGCAGCCAGGGGAAGGAAGGCCGATTCTTGCACAAATCTTTGTGCGTTCCTCTGGGCAGCATGGGAAGGTGGAAAGGCGGCTCCGGCCAGAGCGAAGGTCGTGCCGGCAGCCAGGGGAAGGAAGGCCCATTCTTGCACAAATCTTTGTGCATCAGGCCTCTAGTATTTAATAATAATGTATTATATAATGTAATGTGGGACAAAACCAGGACCTACTGCAATCATTCCTAAGCTTAAAGGGCCATTAAAAAGACCAAGAAAGCAATATTTTAAATCTCGTGTCATCAGGTTTTGTATCTACAGAACAAATAAATGTCAATTATTTTTGCATGGTTCCTTTTTTTCTGGATAACATTAATAGTGAACAATACATGATGGAAACTTTATGGAAAAAGAACCAGTTATTTTTTTTTGTCTAAGGCATTTTTAAGGTATATCGCCTGCCAAAATACACTAACACCCTTGTCACACAAGTAGTACAAGGACCATTTTATCTAGGACAGGTACTTTCCAACTACTAAATACAGCATTTCCCCATTTTTCCTTTTGTCCTTAGTACGAATGCAGCTAGAAAGGGCATGACAGACAAGACTGAGTGAATACCTAACTGGTCACGGTTAGTCAAAAAATCTTTGCCTAAAATTTGCTCCTTGGAAGAATCTGTTTGGAGATGAATGAGGAACAGAGGGTGTTCTTATAACAGCAAACTGACTTTTCTAAATACATACACACAATAGTTGTCTTGAAAAAAATTAATTTTTGTATCCTGAAAATTAATGTGAACAAGACATATCTATTTGCTCATTCCTTTATTGAAAAATTTTCAATTTGTGTTATGGGCCAGGCACTTTGGCACCAGGATATAAGGAGGAATTACAAAGACAGGATCTCTTTATTAATGGCAGTTTTTAGGCCAGTTGGGGATCCAAGTCTTAATCAAATTCAGACTCATGCAATTCATTCACTGAACAATTATTTATTGAGTGCCTACTAGGTGCAAACAGTATGCTATATGCTGGTTAATAATAGCTACATTCAAAACATGCTGATATGTGTCAGGCCCTATACTCACTGCTTTACACACATTTAATCTTCACAACAAACCTGGAAAGCACACATATTTTATAGACGGAGAAACACAGGTTTAGAAGGATTAAGTAACTTGCTTAAGGCAATACACCTAGAAATTGGAATAGCCATGGGGTCTGTGTGACTGCAGGGCCAAACTCGATGGCTGCTCTACAGCCTCTCAGGAGAAGTCCATTTTGTGACTCACACAGTTGATGAACCAAATGACTAGATCATTTAAATGTACAGCAGGAGAATTACTGCTCCCTAGGGCCCTTGATGTATGTGCATTAATGGCGCTTACACTTTCTATAAATTAGGAAAATAGCAATTAGGCCCACTGAGTTGATATCAAGAGGCAGAATTGGTATTGTAATAGTTATAGCCACAGATAGGGAGGCAAACACCAGAGAAAGAAATGTATTGCCTTGCTCAATGACCCCAGGAAATCTTTAGACCATATTGTTTTTATGTTTCAGTCTCTGAAAAAGTAAACAATTCTATTCCCTATCCTTTAATTATGATAATTGTGCTCCTTGGTATTTACCAAAAAGAGTTGAAAACTTATGTTCACAGAAATCTGCACATGGATGTTTATAGCAGCTTTATTCATAACTGCCAAAACAGGGAAGAAACTAAGATGTCCTTTAATAGGCAAATGGATACTCTGTGGTATATCTATAAATGGAACATTATACAGTGCTAAAAAGAAATGAGCTATCAAACCTTTAAGACATGGAAGAAAAAAACCCCTTGACCCTTCTACCAGGTAGGAACATAGCAAGAAGACAGTGATCTATACACTAAGAAGTGGGTCCTCACCGGATTCTGGATTTGCCAGCGTCATAACATTGGACTTCCCAGCCTCCAGAACTGTGAGAAATAAACTTCTGTTATTTGTAAGCTACCCAATCTATCTTATTTCATTAGAGCAGCCCAAATGAACTAAGACACTTATGATTCTAATTATATGACATTCTAAGTGTTTCCAGATTGAAAGTCCTATCCTATCTGGTACCTAACATGATCAAAACGGTTTACCATAAGGCTCACAATTATAATATTTAGAATATTAGGGAGCAAATAGAATAGCCTAAATGTTGAAAAGAAAAAAAATTACATACATATAAAGATTCAAGAATCAGAATAGCATTGGCCTTCTCAACAGCAATATCAGAATCTAGAAGACACTGTAATTTTGCCTTCAAAAATGAGAGGGGAATTGATTTATTACATAGGAGTTTCTATAGGTAAAAATTCAATCAATTGTCAAGAGAGAATAAAGGCATTCTGATACATGCAAGACATCAAAAATTTATCTTCCCTGTAGCCACTCTCAAGATATAAATTAAGGAAGATGATACTGTAGGAGTCAGGAAACAGAGGATCCCCAGCAAAAGACAGAAAAAAAGTCCCTCAGATGAAGGGAAAGGAGATCCTAAGATGACAGTAGTGTAGGCAGACCTGGAGAGCAATTCATTCCAATGGGAGCCAGAGAACACAGAGTTCTGAGAGCGATGTCCTTAGGAAGATTAATCTTACAGAGTATCTCTGTGTTTGAGAAGAGATATACACCTGGAGCAAAGAGTTGGTGGATAATTTAATAATGGGGAAGAGGCAAATTTGCACAGCAAAGTGAATTTAGTCATAATGTACCAAATAGCTCAACTGTGTACAATGTTCTGAGAGTTGTAATAATGTGAACATTGACTATCAGTATAACCAAAATTTGTCATATAACCAGAGATTATATTAAAATATTAAATATTTACCAACTGGTCTGGTATGGGCCATAAACCAAGGCATACTGGACAATGGGTAGTGCTGAGGGCATGCTGTTGTGTTAGGCATTACTCAGATCATTGCCAAATTGTAGGAGGAGACTACCTGGGGGTTCCAGGGGTGGGGTTGGGCTTATAGAGTGAAGGTGTCACTTGGGAACCTCAAAGACATCACTACTTTCCAATATATACAGGATATTTTCAATATGTTAATTCTAGTGAATACTGGTTGATCATTAGCCATCAATATTAGGAGGATGAAGGGGAAAGAAGTGTGTGTGTGTGTGTGTGTGTGCGCGCGCGCGCATGTTAGTTTGGGGATGTGGCAGCATGGGAAAATATGTATAATGTGTAGATCTGAAAAACCAAGAAGTAGCATGACCAGTGATGTTATATTTAGAAATGTGAAGGTAAATAACAAATAAACTAAAGAGTTTTAATCAGTTACTGCTGGTAATGGAAATGAAGGGAGATGGGATATAGAGGGGGACAGGGGACTGCTGTTTTTATAACAGGCATTGGAAAACTAATGTACATGATAAAAATAAAAATAGAAAATGAATGCTGACTATGTACTAGGCTCAGTGGTATTTCAGGATAGGTATTTCCATTCCCATTTTACTATGAGGAAGCAAAGGTAATTGGTAGAACCTTGAAGGCAAGATTCCAATGTCTTCTAGCTTCTTATATTGTTGTTGAGAAGACCAATGCTATTCTGATTCTTGAATCTTTATATGTATGTAGTACATAGTTTTCTTTCTTTACAACATTTTAGGATATTCTATTTTCTCCCTAATTAGTGACTTTTCTCCTGTTAGGGTGGGAAAGGGAATATTCTTTTATATATTGGAAGACAAATTCAAGCATTGATAGCAATAAGATTTTCGAAAGCACTAACTTAAATTAATTAAAGATTGATCTTGCTTCACCTTAAAGTTGTCAATAATTAAGTTACATACTTACTTGTGATAGAAATATCAAAGGGATCACTTAGCATGAACTCCCCTGAAATGTGTCTGATCTCACTTTCAGAGAAAATACTGAAGTGGAAGGACCTATGATGGAATTCATTATTACATTTTAATACGTTTTTAGTAGTCTTTGCTTAATTAAAAACAGTGGAAAGAAACTGGATATAGAAGTATGCCAGAACAGATTCCTGAGCCTCCTGTACTTTCTCTTCATTAAACATTCACTACTAGGAAAGAAATAAACAAAATGCAATATAAGCAAAGCCAAATGTACAAACCAAAAAAAGTGTGATTGTCAAAATATCAACCAAGCAATAGGGAAATTAGAATGTACCTATATGCTCAGAAGCAAACAGTATCATACAGAAGACAAAATTGTATGGTGACGGTAAAAGGGGAATCAACAATTTGTTTTGGCATTTGGTTTGAATATTGTTTTGTTGAGGAAGCATAATAGACATAATAGACTTATTTGGCCCAAAATGGAAGGATTAGATGAAGATTAGATGAGGGTTATTACTTTATTTGGCGAGTTTTGGAAATAATCCTGTGATTATCTGGTTCACAATTTTCCTGTCTGGCACTAGGGCAGGGACCTATAGATATGATTCTGTTTTTAACCATCACAACAGCTATCTGTTGAGTTAATGAATGACTGTAGAGCCCAGCATAGCACCAATTTTCCACAGAGCTGTGAAGTTTGCAAAATCAGCATAATCTCTAATTTATACACATTTCCTAAAAATGAGAAGAAACTACTCATTTCGTTTCATTTATTCATTCACTCAACAAATCATTACTGAAGGAATTCTCTGTGAAAGCCTCTCTGTTGGGCTTTCTTTCCTGATGATGAGTAGAGGAGAAACCATCACTTTCTTCTCTCAAATCGTATGGAAGTGAACTATCCACATTGACCAAGTCATGAAACGTTTCTGCTCACAGGCTATGAGATGACCATAAACACAGAGTCAATTTGTTATCAATGTCATCAGGGTTCATAGCAGCCTGAATATACTGAAAACCATGTGATGATTTTTCTGGATGGCACATATGTTAGTTAACAGCTTATAAAACAGTCAATTTTTTTTTTACAATTCCAGGTGGCAGTTTTTGCATTTCTGGAGCCTACAATCCTGGCTTCCTATTATTATTGTGATGCCAAGAAGGTATTAACCTTTACTGAGTAGTTATGTGTCGTTGTCTACACATAGAAGCTGTTCCTTACAGCAGCTTCATGAGGTAAGTATAATTGTCTCTATTTCACAGATGAAGCAAATGAGGCATGGAGCAACATGATGATGACCTGCCCTAGTAGCAAAGTTAGGGTCAAACCCAGAGATGTTTGATTCTTACTCCCTGCCTTTTCTGCTATGCTATAGCCCTGCCTTTTCTACTATGCTACAGAGGAGTTGGCCAGTAGGGCTTGTTATCTTTGTGATACATTAAGGCCAGATATATTAAAATATACACATAAATTTACGTAAGGAAACATATATTGCAAATCCAGACTTGAACTGATTGAGATATATGTATTCATTAATGAGTGTTTAAAAATATTTTTTTATTGATTTCAGAGAGGAAGGGAGACGGAGAAAGAGATAGAAATATCAACGATGACAGAGAACCATTGATCAGCTGCCTCTTGCACGCCCCCTACTGGGGATCGACCCTGCAACCCAGGCATGTGCCCTTGACCAGAATCGAACCCAGGACCCTTCAGTTCAAAGGCTGATGCTCAATCCACTGAGCCAAAGCAGCTACGGTGGGAAATATTTTAAATAGTGAGAAAATAAGAACTGATGTTAAGTAACACATTTTTTCAAGTATTAATTTAGCTGATTGCAGTCACTTTGCAAATGAGCTTCTTATACTTTATGAAGAAATAAACAAAAGTATATTGCAAAACTATATTGGAAAATACAGATTATAATATTCCATCCTAAGTACTTTCATGAACACAAAGTCAGAAAGTATTTTTAAAGCTGATAAAGAACAGAAACAAAGACCACTACATATGAGAGAACAATAAGGTGTGTACCTAGGTTACAGGCTTGATCCCTGGCCCAGTCAGAGTGTGTGCAGGAGGCAACCAATCGATGTGTCTCTCTCACATCAGTGTTTTTATCTTTCTCTCTCTCCTCCCTTTCACTCTCTCCAAAAATCAATGGAAAAAAATATCGTCAGGTGAGGATTAAAAAAAAAAAAGAAATGTATATCAGAGCTGGGATTCAAACTCCATGCTCTTTCCTTGATTCCATTTTGAGTTTGACTAGAAAGATGTGTAATTTTCCCAATGAGACAAAGATAGATATATACTTGGACCTAGGTTCACTTTATTTTCTTTCCGTGGCCTCTGCAATGCCACATTCCATGGTTTTCTTCCTATTTATCTGCCCATTCCTTCCTTGTCTCCTTTCCATTCTCATCTTATTCTACCTAACCATTAAATATTGGAGTTCCTAAGGCTTCCTAAACCCTCTTCATTCCTTACTTTGCATCACCTGTTCAGGAAAACTCACCCATCCCTATAGCTATAATTACCATAAAAATATTTAGATGATTCAGAAATTTGTATCTTCAGGGCAGACCTCTCTCTGTGTTCCATACCTGTATCATACATCAAGAAGTTCAAAATTAAACTTGTGATTCCCCTCCTAGGCCCCCATCCAGAATCTTAAACATCCCTTTCTTTCCATTTTTTGGCAAATGGCATCCTTATTCATCCACTAATACAAACAAAAAAACTTGGAAACAGTAGGGGTCATCCTTCATTCCTGTATCTTTATTATTCATATTGAATCCTTTACCAGGTCCCATCTGTTTTTACCTTCTAACTCTCCCATGGGCCCACCTATTTCTTGCCATTTTTATACTGGTTTAAGCTAGCATCCTCTTACCCTGGTCTACTCTGGTATTTTTGATGAAATGGTTTATTTGCTTTCTCTACCTGTATCAATTAATTCTCAACACTGCAGCTATAAAGTGATTGTTCAAACATAAATCTTATCATGTGACCCCTCCTTCCTTCAGCTAGAAAATCTTCAGTGATCCACTGTTCTTAGGATAAAAAAAGGGGAGGGACCTCTGTCATACTTTCAACAATAAAGATAAATTAAAAAACACACACAACTCTCACAAGACCCCCTACCTCTCCAGCTTCAACCCACCCATGGTCTTTTTTTTTCTCTTGCTACTACAACCTCACGTTTGCCAAGATTCCTCTTGCTACAGGTTTGTATTTAATGTTCTCTCTTCCTGAAATGTGCATTTTCTCTTTCTTTGCCTAGTTAACTCCTTACTCATTCTTTAGAACTTGAAACAATGGACACATTCTCAAGAACACTCTTAACCTCCATGAATTCAATCTCCTTAATTTACCCTTGAGTTGCACAATAGCACAATTCTATTAAATGTTTACTGGTTTGTTTTTTTTTTACAAAATCAAGAGGTTTAATTAAATTCATTATTTTAAAATTCAAACTTATACAAATTTTGTCACTTTTTTTCAATGTTTATCTTTATTGGGATAAGTCTCTGATAAATGTCTGTCTCCCTCCCCTGCCTGGGAGCTCCATGAGGGAGGACAGGGACCTCTTCACTTTGGTTCACCACTGTTCGCTAGCATAGTGCCAGGTACCACCCAGACTACAGAATGGATTACTGAAAGAATCACATCGTTTACCAAACATTTCTGATTATAGGATGCCAATTCTAGAAACTACCTATGTTTCAAGGGAGGATATTTCATTGTTCAGGGAAGGGAGAAAGTCACTGTTTTGGTAAGATCAGATGTAAATTATAATAGTGTCTTTAAATGACCAGGCACTGAGAGGCACTATATAGACTAAGGGGTTCATGCATCAGAATGCTAGAGTAACAGGCTGGAGATACCCTACTGACACAAGAGATTTCAAGAAAATTTAAATACAATCATGAAATGCTAATGGTGATTGCTGAACTCCAAGGGATGGTGGCCTAAAACAGATCAATGTTTGATTTCAACCAAGTTACATACGACTCTATATATATGTTGAATTTTTCCCTTCAAATTATAAACAATCACCCTTTAATATTATCTTGGTCAGGATATTTAACAATGCAGAAACCCAGCTTCTAGTACTCTAACCATATAATACCATGGTGGCACCGACTGAATATGGTAAAGGGTTTAGGTTCCCTTCTATATACCCAGTTTTTTCTCATACTCTACAATTGTTGACCAGCCCCAGAGAAGACAGTAGGGGGCAGTGTTGAGCACAGTACTGTGAACTGGATGGCCTGATTCTCCATTAACTGGCTGCAGGCCTCTGGGCTGTTCATGTTTGGTATCTCATATCCAATTAGAGGATTGGGGTAATGATCCCATAGGTCCTCAGTTATCCTTGATAGTCCATGATTATTCCCCTAGGAATTGCTTTTCTTTATAGTGCTTTATACTGTCAACCAAAGTGCTTCAGTAATATAAAGCAACAGCTCCAAAAAGCTGAGAATCTATATTATGTAGAGTCATAGGTTTAAAAAAATCACTAGCTTTTGAGTTAGAAAGACCTGCATTCAAAGTCTTTGGCATTAATTATTTTGTAACTTTGAGCAAGTTACTTAAAGTTTCTGAGCCTTTATTATTATTATTTTTTAATATATTTTATTGATTTTTTTACAGAGAGGAAGAGAGAGGGATAGAGAGTTAGAAACATCGATCAGCTGCCTCCTGCACACCTCCTACTGGGGATGTGCCCGCAACCAAGGTACATGCCCTTGACCGGAATTGAACCCGGGACCCTTCAGTCCGCAGGCCGAAGCTTTATCCACTGAGCCACACCGGTTAGGGCTGAGCCTTTATTATTACACCTAGTGACAGTTCTTCCTTCATGGAGGGGTTGTGAGGATGATATGAATCAGGTACTGCCTGCAAAGCACAATACCTGGCACATAGTTAGCCTACAATTAGATATAATGCAATTAAAATGTTATTTATAAAAAGATAGTCCTTATTGCTCCCTCTGTGCCTATGAATGCATTCTGGTAAGCGTAGACATCATTTTCTGGTATACATGAGACATACCAGGCTCCTAATATCTGAGCCTCATTGTGGAACCAGTCCATCAGACATTGCCAGCCATTCTCTCAATCAGAACAGCTGACGGCATCTTCGGTGAGGTCACTATTTTTAGCTTTGGAGCTGTTAGAAAATCTACAGGGGGTTTACATGGCATTCCACAAATTAGCAAAGGTCATCAAAACAAATCCACTTACTGAATTCATTGGCTGGAAATCCTACCAAACCAGTGTTGTCATATTAAATTAAAGAACTTTTTACTGGAAATATTTCTATAAAAGGATCAAGCTTTCTGTTTAAATTGGATCAGGTTTTCTGTTTAAATTTGCTCCTTTGTCGCTGCATTTTAAATTCACAAATTTTGGTGGCAAATCTACTTGTCTCCTATCTGCAATCTCCCCACCATGTGTTCATGTGATTTTTTTTCCTAGTCTCTCTGTCTGTCCAAGTTTAAGTTCTATCTCTGTCAAAGCCATTCCTAAATTCTCTAACCCCTGATCTCAGGTCTGTTTTACTCTTGACCCAGAATAGTCTCCCCCACCTTTTTAATGTTGGGTGGTGTGATTTTGACCTTATCTAGCTCTGAACAAAGGTATTAAATATGACAATTAGGCTCCTACATTTTCACAGATGCCCCTAATGACACTCATCTCTGCTTGGTTGATTCTCCAAGCTTGTGGAGCAGCCATCAACCAGCATGACAGCCTATCTACACCATAGGCACTTGCCAGATATCACAATGTAGAGCTCCTTACTTTTCACATTGCCATAAATAATGTTTGGGAGAAATACTTGAGGACAAGTAATTGATCCATTTCTCTGCATACCCTGAAGGATGCCTTTGAATTGAGCCAGACCACAAGGTTGCTGGATCTTTCAGCGACATCATTTTGGAATAAATAGAATTGCTCTACTGAATTGTATTTTGGTATTATGCCAATGGACCACACTGATGGATTGTATGAAAAAGAACTAGAGAAACCTCAGAGTTCTCTTTTTGAATACCTTGTTGGAGGAATAATACTGTAAATTTGGTTTTGTCTTATGAAAAATTTGAATCTTATAAACTGATTGTGCTTACTTTGCATTGGCCATTAAAAAACTTAATCATAAATCTGGGGTCCATTTCTTCTAACTGCATAGTTCAATTAAAAGAAATAACCCCTAATAACAGGTATGGCTTTATTATTCTTTTGCCCATAGTTTTCCTTTGCCCTGGTCATCACACCTGCTTACTTTATTCCTTTTGCATTGAAAGTATTTTTGTAAAGTGCCTCACATCTTTTGTATAATGAGGTGAAGACTAAAAATAAATTCTTTTTTAAAAAAATTTCTTTATTGGTTAAGGTATTACAAATGTTTCCTCATCCCCCAATTAACCCCCAACCTCCCCCCGCCCCCCGCACTCATATCTATTTCTTCTGTGAATTATAGCAGTTATAGCTTATGCACCACTATTTCATAATTATTTCCGGCCTTGTGTTCTTCTTTCATTGTTTAATGTCTCCACAATTTGATGTTAAGCCAGAGAATAGTCTTAAAATTTTCTTATATTCTCCCTTCTCCCCCACACGCATCCTGGCAGCACAGTGACTCACTGAACCTTTAAACCAGACTTCTGCACACAGATCTGCTCCTAAATAACTGGCTGTGTGACTTTGACCTCAGTGTCATGGAGCCTCACAGGATTTCATTCTCCTCATCTCTCTATGAGAGAACTGGCTTGAATAAACCCCAGCATCCTCTCTTGTTCTAAGATCTGTCTTAAGTGCCTGTGTTCCCTAAAAGGATTTTTGCCAGACACAGATATTTCAAAAACAGATCTGACTTCATAAACTACTTATAGATAAGACTGTGACCAGGTGGCCTATTTATTGCAGAGGGTGTTCATGAAAGGAAGGGCTCTGTCCAAGGGAGATTTGCTTTTTTTTTCATTAAACAAAGAAGAGGACAATTTTAGACACCTCAGTTCATAATATAGCTGGAAGAATAATAACAAGTGGGCAATAAAAATGATTTAGAAGGCCAGGGTCTTTTAAATTCTATAATTTCATATATAGCAAGTGCTGGTTCTAGTTCTTTTATTACAAAAGAGACAGTGGGATGCTGTAGAAGGACCCTAAGATGAGAGATAAGGCCTACTTTCAAGTCCAACTTGGTCAATAATTAAATACAAAATTTATTTCCCTTTACTGTGTTGTTAGTGTGTGTTTTTTAGTCCTCACTCAAGAATATGTTCATTGTTTTTTATTTATTAATTATTATTTTTATATTTTTTATTGATTTCAGAGAGGAAGGGGGAGAGACAGAGATAGAAACATCAATGATGAGAGAGAATCATTGATCGGCTGCTTCCTGTACACCCCCTATTGGGGATCAAGCCTGCAACCTGGGCAATGTGCCCTGACTGGGAATTGAACCTATAACTTTTTGGTGTAGGAGACAATGCTCCAACCAACTGAGCCACCTGACTGGGACTATCCTTAATTTTTTATTAATGAATATAGAAAAATTATTTGCCCATATCTGAAAGGTGTTTTGTGAGGGTCAAACAAGACAATGCTAGAGAGTACCTTTTAGTAAGTACAAAGTGCTATTACTGGGGGTCAAGCCCGCAACCTGGGCAAGGTGCAGACTATTATTTTCCTGAGAGTATGGCTGTGAATCAAGAAATGACATTTGATGTCTCAGTGGGTATCTTGGATTGCTTTTCTGACTAAACCAAATGATTTTGCAAAGTTGGTCATTAAGATGGCTGAAGCAATCTTAGACTCTTGAATGTTCCCCAAATTAGTGAGTGACTCTAAAACATAATTCCCCCCAAAATGAAAATTCACTGGAGTTAAGGACAAAGCTTTATCATGATGTAGGTTCCACAAGGACTTGGTCCATGTCTATTCTTTTAATTTAACATAAAAAGTTATATAAAACATTTATTGGTTATATGGAAAGAGCAGGCTGAATAGTGAGGTATCCTCCCTAGCTATATGGCTTGCTCTTTTACTATGCCAGTTAAGATATAGGATTCTATGTTGTGCTTCAGAAAACTCATAAGTGAGACATGGAATTTTGTGATCACTTTGACATGCCTGTGTTAAATTGTTTGTTGTTCATTTGGCATCACCTCCCCAAGTACCATTGAAGAGATGTTAAAACAATTTTCCCATAATTTTCTTCAGCTTGGAGTTTTCCAGAGAAAGGCATTGATATAATGTAATTAAATATACAGATTTAGAAGATGGCAAAGTAAAGGCCAATCTTTTCTGTAGGCCATTGCTGTCAGATATGTGGGCAGATGTGAAATTTACAGTGACTTGCTGGGGATTTGAGTACCTCTACCTTGCTATCGAAGCAGAGATCACTGGTGGGAGCTTCCCAGAGATGCTTGAGTATTGATGCTGTCCCTGCTCGAGTGCTTTAGGCTGAAGTTGCAGAGGTTCATCTCTTTGACCTCTGCTAGCCAGCTTTTCCAATCTTTGTGTGTGCTCTTAGTTACTCATATTAACGCCTTTAATCACTTGAATATATTGAGTGGCTCTTCTGTTTTCTTGACAGTACCTTGACTAGCAACAAAATCTCAAATGTTAAATTTAGGAATGTTAAGGTTCAACTAAATGCATTTATATGCACAGAGTTATAGGTAGTACTTTGGGGGAAACCATAGAATTTTTTAACAAACCCATTAAGATAATAAACTATTATCTTATTCAACTATTTAATAAACTATTGCTTTCCTTCATTCAGCAAAACCTTTGGACCTAAGAAAGTCCATGAAGTTTTTCAGAGAATCATATTTTTTTTCTTTTAGGAAGAACCTGGTGAAATGGGAAAAAGTTTCCTATAGGGAAAAGGACAGGTTTTTAAACTCATATAGCCCATAATTTAGTTTGAGCCTAGCCACTTTTTAACCCTGTGTATTTGGCAAATTAATTAAACTTCTTTTGAGTTTGGTAACTGCATCAGCATGATGGGAGTCATGACAACTATCTTGCTTTCTTTTCCTTTAGGTTGCTGTGGGACCCAAATGAAAATGTGTGAAAGCAGTTTATATATATGTATATTATTATTCCCTAAGCTCACATTCGAAGGCAAATAATAATGGAGATTGATAAAGATTCAATAAGAGCAACTTTGAGAGCATGGAAGTATAGCTCTCACCCTTGAGGTTAAATGTTGTGGTGGCTGTGTGCACGCCTATCACCCTGAGACCCAGCCCAGTGTGGCCTGTCATCATAAAGGCCAGTGGCTGAGAGAGGACATTATACTGTGGGGCTGAGCCTCCATGGGACAGCAGTGGGAACCTTCATTGCTCCAGTACTGGATGGTTCTCCAACTGCTTATGTTATAGTTCAGACCACAAGGATAGAGGTGTTAACTGCTCTCCACCCAGAAAGTCACTGTTTCGATCACATTTCTTCTTGAGGTCATTGTTCAGGAACATCAAGTACACTTCTCAAAGCTATGAAGATAACTTATAATTCTATATACTCCCTGACAGTGACACTATAGACACTATCCTTAAGTTATTGAATAAACATGGTTAGGATTCCACACATGTGACTTATTTAAAACAGACCCTTTTTGAGAATATAATCAATAATATTATAATAACTATGTATGGTGCCAGGTGGGTACTGTACTTATCAGGGAAATCACTTCGTAATATTTGTAAATGTCTAAACACTATGCTGTAAACTTGAAATAATATTTAATGTCAACTGTAATTGAAAAATAAATATAATTTTAAAAAGGAAAAAAAGCAGATTTTTTAAATTCAGTGCACTGAGGCAAGATGGGGCTATAGACTAGAGCAGTGATGGCGAACCTATGACACGCGTGTCAGAGGTGACACGTGAACTCATTTTTTTGGTTGATTTTTCTTTGTTAAATGACATTTAAATATATAAACTAAATATCAAAAATATAAGTCTTTGTTTTACTATGGTTGCAAATATCAAAAAATTTCTATATGTGACACGGCACCAGAGTTAAGTTAGGGTTTTTCAAAATGCTAACACGCCGAGCTCAAAAGGTTTGCCATCACTGGACTAGAGCAAGGGAAGAAGACAAGAGCCAGTGGTTCAGAATTGCTGAGTGTCCTGGTGGCATTGAACAGATCTTTCTACACCTCAGTGCCTGGTGTTCATGCTCATGAAATGTAGACACACGAGTCTATCGCAAGCATGTCACACTCTCGGCCCGTGGGCTGCCTGCCTCGTTTATTTGGCCCGTGTTAGCCTTTGAGTTTGATGTGCTTGCTCTAGCATCTCTTTCCTTGGGCGCTATTAACGTTATTGGATTTTTATAATTTCCCCATCCAAAACAGTGTGCATGTAAATCTGCACATATTCACACACCACACACACCTCTCCACTCCTCTCCCCAGGTTTTCTTTTCTTCAGCACATTTGCCACAGCGTAGGATACTCCTGCATAATATTTATTTTGATTGGTTTCTATTCCCCTATGATAGCTTGTGAGCTATATCTCGGCAGGAGGTTTGTTTTTCCTAGAACAGTTCATAATACATGATAAGGACTCCAGAAACTTTGCGGGTAAATGAATAAAGTATGAGTCTCTGAATTACTATCCAAGAGTTTTTTGTCTTTCACATTCTGCTTGATTCCCCAAACTCTTAGCTACAAACTGAACCGTTAAATCTACAAAGAGGATATATTTTTAAGAATGTCCTAACATTTGGAACCTTCCCCCACATTTTTCACCTTAAGGAAATGGAGGCTTTATCTATAGGTGTGTAGGAGCCCACAGTTCTTCAAATGCAACAAATAATAAATATTTCCTTCCTGGGAATTAGCTAGAGAAACCATGGACCAAATTCTTTGTCACATCACTTCCTTGTCCATAAAGCAAGCTGAGCAATCATCTGCACAGTGCTTCATACAACACACAAAAGAATGTTGAAAAGTAGTCTGCTTAGCAATGAGATGCACAGGAATACACTAAAACCAGTAGCTGCATTTAAGTTGCCAATGATAGGGAGAAAAATGTGCCCACAATCTCTTCAAGTGATCCCAAGTTAACCTCAGAGGAACTGAGCCACTGCTCTGTGATCCTGATAAGAAAGTGCATTGGACTTTAATGCTAAGATAAAATATCTGCAGCTACTGGTCAATGACCTAGCTTCTAATAATCTGAAACTCTTGAAAATGGCATTAGTACTTCTGTACAAATGCTACTTTAGGAATGTAGCCTTTGGGGGACTATGATATAGTCATCTTGTCAGACAAGAAGTTCTGATGGTGTCGGAAATGGTATCTTCACAATAAACACCTGTATATGATGAAAGGATCAGAAACTTCTGGGAACCTAGACATAGACAAAAAGAGCCAAGAAGAGCGAGACAAGTAGTTGCTCCTGGCACTCTGTCATCAGTCAGCTCAAGAGCAGAGGAGAAGAGGGCTTTGATTGCTTGGCGATGTACAGAAAGCTTGGCTTTTTGGGTAAAAGCCAAGAGAGGTGGGAGAACATGGTTAGAAATGAAGAGGGGAGAGTGATGAGGACATTGACAGCAACAGCGGGTACAGTCGGAGTGATAGCAAGTGTGACAAAATGGGGAAAAGCAGCACTTATAACAGGCAGAAGTTGGAGCAGTTCAGAATTTGGGGGAACAAACATCTGATTGCTTTACTTTGGTGATAGTTGTGACCACCATTTATTGAGTAGTTAAAATGTGCTAAGCATAGTACCAGGCACTTTATATGTCATGATGAGATCCCATAAGGATCTATATGTCTATTCTGTTCCCATCTCCCAGCCCTCCATGATCCCCCCACCCGCTATGCCCAAGGAAATGCACAGACCGGGAGAAGCAAAATCCTCTCCATCCTCAACCTCCTGGTCCTCACCAAAACCTTGCTCTCCCTCACAACACAGCTTACCCAACAGCCCTCTCAAAATACTGGCTGCTTTTCCGCCTACATCCCTGGTATTGGGCCTGGAAGCTGCATTAAGTGACTCTGTGCTCCTCATTGTTCCTTCCCCAATCTAGACTATTCTCTCTCCCTTCTTTCTAAAACCCTCTGACTTTGAATCTCATGTCATCTTAACTGCTGTCATCTGCCAATCCAAGGTTAACGCCTTTTAGCTTCTGTCCACCTACATGCTCCTGTCCTAGTTCTTTGTGAATCCAATATGCATATAGATTATTTTTCTATACACCAGATTTCAATTATTTGATCTCTTTTCCTGAAATGTTCATTTCCTCCATTTCACCTTACTGAAAAAATTAGATCTTGACTGTGTCTGAGAAAAAAAACACAAACAGATGTTTCCCACGTGAATTCTGTTGAGTTGATGTATGACTCAGAGCTGGTGTTCTGTGCCATCTTTGTCATGTGTTGAACTTTTTGCATGCATTCATACCTCCATATATATTTAACATATAGCTCACCTTAAACCAGGTAAAGTTCCCCTGACCTGGATGGATAGGCTTTTCCATGGTCTAAATTTTGGCAGTGAACATAGTATCTGAGACATCCTAGCTCAGCATGGTTTGGCTCAGCATTGCTACTTATGTCCTAGCAATTCTATTATTATTATTACCATCACCATAATTTTATTATTATTATTGTTATTATTTTTCAGCCCCAAATGAAACAAAAGATAGAATTTTTAATATTGTTTACGAATGAAATTCTCTTCAAAGTAAAATTTTAAGAAGAGTAACTATGATTAGAAGTCACAGTAGCAGAAAGATACTTTTCTTCATGCAACATAGGAAGAAAATTTAGTTTTATTAAACTGGCCAGGAAACTGGAAATTCAGCAAATCAGGATTGGCCTTTTGATTATGTTACTAGATAAAAGGTCTGAACTAAATAATCCAGAGGACAATAGGGAGAGTATCATTTCGCATTTCTTGGGGAAGACACTTCTTAATATTTCCATTTCCAACAGCAGATGACAATTATGTAAAACTAGAGGCCCGGTGCACAAAAATTTGTGCCCTCGGGGGGGTGGGGGTGGGGAGGAGGGTCTTTCAGCCCTGCCTGTGCCCTCTCGCAGTCTGGGACCCCTCGGGGGATAACCACCTGCTGGCTCAGGCCCACTCCCCGGGGGATTGGGCCTAAGCTGGCAGTCAGACTTCCCTCTGGCAGCCTGGGAGCCCTCGGGGGATGCCCACTTGCCAGCAGGGAGCAGGCCTAAGGTGCAGTTGGACATCCTTAGCTCTGCTGAGGAGGCGGGAGAGGCTCCCACCACCACCGCTGTACTGGCAGCCGTCAGCCTGGCTTGTGACTGAGCAGAGCTCCCCCTGTGGGAGCGCACTGACCACCAGGGGGCAGCTCCTGCATTGACCGTCTGCCCCCTGGTGGTCAATGTGTGTCATAGTGACCAGTCGTTCTGCTGTTAGGGTCAATTTGCATATTACCCTTTTATTATATAGGATATCTTCCCTCTACAAGGTACTGTTTTGGCATAGGTAGTATGTACAGATTTAAAGAGGAAGAGATAAAATAATGGCAGGAACAGTAAGAGGGGGGATGATATGTAGCAAACCCTTATAACTCAGGAATGGATACTAAGTGAGGGCAGGTGAATTGTGAGCCCTCACCATGGCATTCAGGATCAAGAAGGTGATGAGGAGGTGAACACTGAGGATCTGGACAATGGCTGTGACCTTGAAGCTAACGATTTATGATAGAGCTAATACTGATCCTTAAAGAAGACATTAGATTACTTAAAATGAAAACTATGCCAGGAACACACCTCTGTCGTGGGTTCTAAAAGTGTGCCTAACTGACTAGAGATAGACATTTTTTGGTTGACACGTTATTTATGTAGATAGGAGCCTTCATCACTCCTTCTAGAAAGACACTCACAAAAAGGCAGGTCTTAAGGTCACCATGGGGATCAGAGTGTAAATCCCTGACATCTGCTTTTGCTTGAGATGAAGCTAGATGAATAATGCTCATAATCCTGAATCATTAAAAAAGAGTAAATGGTTTTTAGACTTCTCTATTGAGGAAGATTCACAGCAAAATAGTTAAAGTCTGGGAAACTTGTGTTCTTCCAAGTGACTCATTAAATCCCAGATGGCTAGCCAGCTGAGGTGGAGCAACATGCCCCCTCCACTAAAAATCTCTCATTAATGGACATAGAGTCAAGTACAATCATTAGAATACTTTACACTATTTTTTCCTTTATTAAAATTAAATATTTCCACATATATTCAACCCAAGTATTATCTTTAATATGGACTTCAGAGTACTGATGACATACTGCATCTGGAATCTCCCACATATAAAATGGTAAGGCACAGAAGTTGCACACCCAGGTATTTTACAAAAATCTAAAGCTTTTCAAATTCCAGTGTTTTGGAGACATTCAGGTCACCTGAAAATGACTTTTCTGCCTCAGGTAATTTAAAACTCCAAATTCCTGCAACCAGTGAGACAAAGGCTTTAGCTAATTATTTAAATCTCAGTAGGAAGCAAACAGGCTGGGTAGATTGAGGAGCATAGGTGAGACAGGCTTTTTTTTTTTTCCTTTCTTTTACTGATTCTTACTACTCAGTGTGGTTCATGGACCAATGGCATAGGTACTGCCAGGTAACACGTTAGAAATGCCTATTCTCGGGCCCCAGACCCAGCTCATTAAACCAGAATGCATTTCCATAAGATCCCTTTAAGCACATGGACATTTGACAAGCACCACAGGGAGCACATCAGACAAGTGATAGGTTTCTACGCTGTCGGTTTCTAAGGTAAGAGCAGGCAACACTTCGGCTCTATTCAGTGACATTTTTTGTCTGAATTGTAGATCTACAGAATCTAAGTACTAAGAATACAATCTGCTTAGAATCAGTGCAGACATCGAATGAGAGCTCTGTGACAAATCTGCCCTTTCGCGCAATCAAATAAGCATAGTCCATGTTTATGGGGCAGAGTGTGGGGAGATAAGAATGATTGTAGAAATTATGATTATATTATTTTTTTATGGGTGAAACAAATAAACTGTGCTTAATTTCAGCTTGGTTAAACTATTCCTGGAAAGCCTGTTGCTACGCAAATGTAAATTTTAACTAGCTTTTTTCTTTACTTAACAGAGTAGAGAATGTTACTAAAAGCATTTGATGTCCTCTCTCTCTAAAGTGGAAAACTCCATTTACCACGGACAGCATCATTATCCAAATTAATGTTTCATTAATTGTGTTCCTATTAATACGTATTCATACTGGGGCTTTTAAAATAGAGTAGTGTCTTATAACAACTTGAGCAATTATTACATGGATTTGAATATCTGGTTGAAGCACTCAGTGCCAATGAAAAGCAGGGTCTACTGGTCTACCTAGTTATTTCAAGGCAGGCACTTTTAAATAGAAAGAAAAAAAATGGAGCCTTCTGTCAGGAAGGATAAAAGAAAGAGTAGTTTAAATTTTCTCCTTTGATCATTTCAGTGATTTCTTTCTTTGAAAATCATGCTATTTTCTGTTCTCTGCTGTACTTTCTTCTCTTATTTCTGTTTCCATTCTGCTTCCCATTTAGAGAACTGGGTTTATCAGAAAAAGAGAGGAGCAAGGATTCAAAGCAGGACAGCCTTCAAGCCGTGTCTGTCAAACTCGGCTGCATATTGAAATCACCTGGAGAGCTTAAAAAATGCTTTCAAGGGCACCTTTCACAAATTCTCTTTTTGGTTCAGGGTGGGATCATGGTATCAATATTTTGTAAAAGCCCCCTTTGAAAATCTTTGATCTGAAAGAGAAGAATAACGAAATTTAAATGTTGAACTTGATACCTAAATGAAAACTAACATATATATTCTCACATGGTTCCTTTATGAATGTGGTTCACAGAACAATCCAAGTCAAGACCCCTCATGAGAATATATCCATTCCCAAGATTATAGATGTCCATGCAATAAAATTATGAGAAATGAATGGATTTTGAAACTACAGCACCACTGCAGTCAGTCAGGCCTAGCACAATCCTAAAATGATGTGGGAAATAGTATCTGTAAACATCTAGAAGAGAAAGGACTTTTGACCATTGTGTGATCTGTTGCAAGTAGAAGTGACCTGGTAAAATAATGGTTATCCTTAAATTATATCAATGTTCAGTTTAGTTGGCAAGAATGTCAGAAAATAAATGCTCATGTAGAAACTGAATTGAGAGAAGGACCAATTAAAACCTGCTTTGTTTTCAGGTGAGATCTTTTCATAATCACCCAACTCACACACAGTGGGAAAGATGGAGAGAAGAGTTTTATGAAGACACTATGGAGAAGTTTTCTTAAGAGGTTTTCCTCCATGTCTTTCCTCTAAATCTGAGACTTCCAAGTCAGATTGCTTGAGTTCAAATCCCGTTTGGACCACTAATTTTGTGACTTGAAGAAATTACTACTACATTGGTGCTTTGATTTCCTATGTAAAATAGAGTTTTGGAGAAGATTCAATGGGAAATCCTTGTTAAGTGTCTGGTCCATCCTATATAATAAAAGCCTAATATGCTAGGTGTCTGGTCGACCTGTCGGCAGTTCAACCAATCAAAGCTTAATATGCTAATGATATGCTAAGGCTGCTCAACTGCTCACTATGATGTGCACTGACCACCAGGGGGCAGTCAACCAGTCGATCAGTCGCTATGACATGCACTGATCACCAGGGGGTAGACGTTCCAACCGGTAGGTTAGCTTGCTGCTGGGGTCTGGCCGATAGGGACTGAGCAAGACGGGCTGGACACACCCTGGAGCCCTCCAGCAGTCCCTCCTGTGGTCCCTCCCCAGCCCCCATCCTGCAGGCCAAGCCGAGGGACCCTACTGGTGCACGAATTTGTGCACTGGGCCTCTATATAATAAAAGCCTAAGCAACCGTTATGGCAGAACGACCAGAACAACCAGTTGCTATGATGTGCACTGACCACCAGGGGAAAGATGCTTAACTGACCACAGGGAGAGTGCTGCTCAGCCAGAAGCTGGGATCACAGCTGGCGAGCACAGCAGTGGTGGTGGCAGCCTCTCCTGCCTCTGCAGCAGTGCTAAGGAGCAGCGAACTGAGCGGTAAGGAGCAGTGAACAGACGGGCGGTAAGGAGCGAGGGGTCCCAGACTGTGAGGGCACAGGCCGGGCTGAGGGACTCCCCCCTGCCCCTAGTGCATGGATTTTGTGCACCAGGCCTCTAGTAATATATAATCAATAAATATTAGCTGTCATTATTATTATCAAGTTTTGACCCCCAGTGAACCAAAGCCCTCAGTTTAACAAGAGTGTCTGTTCTTGAAGATTAAAATTCCAATTATAAAATGTCTCTTTACATGTTTGGTTAATATTAAAACCTTTATGTAAAGCAATAGCTTTGTTTTGACTTCCTCTTAAGAAGTTAGCAGCAAAATGGCCATTCATCAGAACACCATGGAGAGAAGAAATTTTCAGAAATCCAAATCTGTAAATCTGAGATATCCTCATCAATCTACACAGCCACTTACCCAGGCATGGAAAATAAACTTAAACTGTAATAGGGCTGAAGTGAACAGCTATGAGGCTAACTTTATAGTCAAGTTGATTGTAAAACTAATTTTCATAAAAGGAACTCCATTCCTTCACTGGCTTTTATTTTGTAACTTAAAAAGATCAGAGACTTTTCAGAAAGAGTGTTTTTTTCACAGTTTCAAAGAAGCAGTCTAGAAAAAGGAATACATTAATTCAAAAAATATTCCCTCCTTCCTTACACCCACTCCTCTGCTCATCAAAAAAGCTACAGGCGCTAAAATTCATTAACATTTCTATAAACATAAGTGTGAAATACTCATTTTCATTAAGTAGTCTACTGAATATGGCAAAATCAAATTTATCTAAGGAGATATCCAATGCTGCTAATTTCCTTGACAATGGGGACATAAAGCAAGGAAAGCCATGAATCATTCATGAAGTTCAATTTACTTCTGTTATTTTTGGTGTTTAGCATCCATGAATAGAAAGTGTGCGGTATGTTGTAGATGCTATTTTTAAATTACTTCAGATCAGAATTAATGATTTGGCAGGCAGCAATAAAGTAAGAATGATTCAAAGGCTTTGCTGGTAATTGTCCTATATTTCATATTTTTCTTGTGCGTATTTATATGTTCATGTATTCATAACATTTTTGCTATATTCTAATATCCTTTATAAGTCAGGATTACTTTAGAACCATTATTTTAGGCAAGCACATAAAGTAACTAACTGGCAATGCAACTAAATTGAATAAACTCCCAGAGTTTTAGATTTTAGGGCTGAAAGAGATCTTTAAGGTTATATAATTAACTGGCAACTCAATGAGGAATGTCTTCTACATTAATGCTGGTAGGTGGCCATTTCCAATTAGTTGAAGTGTCTCTGATAAGGGAAGTCTTTCTTAAAAAGGGACTGATTTCGTGAATGTGTACCTTGGTTCATTGGAAAGTATTTTTCTTAAATTCAACATCTACCTTCCTGTAACTTCTGCCCACCTGTCCGCCTAGCTGCTGCTGTGACACCAGCACTTAGCATACAGAGAACATGTAGTTATCAGGTGAGAAATGCTAGTTGAACTGAAGTGAACTGAATGGGTTCAAATCTAGTATTGAGTGGGTTATTTTTATGTATCAATTTGAGTGAGGCACAAAGTGCCTCGATATTGGATCCAGCATTCTTCTTCCTGCTCCTGGGAGGGTGCTTTTGGAAGGGATTAGCCTTTAACTCAGTGGTTCTCAACCTTGGCTGCACATTAGAATCACCTGGGAATCTTTTTAAAATCCTGATTTCTGAACCTCCGGCCTCCAGGATGAGGCCCAGAAATCAGGATTTTAAAGAGATTCCCAGGTGATTCTAATGTGCAGCCAAGATTGAGAACCACTGCTTTAACTAATAAGATAGTAGACTGAGTAAAGTAGATTTAACTAATAAGATAGTAGACTGAGTAAAGTAGATTGCCCTCCCTAATGTGGGCAGGCCTCATCCAATTAGTTGAAGGCTTGAATAAAACAAAAAGACTGACCTTCAGAGTAAGAGAGAATTCCTCCTGTCTGCCTTTCTTTGAACTGGGACAATCAGCTTTTACCTGCTTCAGACTCAAATGGAAACACGGGTCCTTCCTGGGTCTCAAGCACGCTGGCCTTTGAACTGGACCTACACTGTCAGTGTTCTAGTTTGCCAACTTACTGTGCAGATTTGGGACTTATCAGTCTCTATATAATCACATAAGCAATTTCTTTATAAAATTATCTACACTAATAAAAGAGAAACATGGTAATTAGCGTACAACCACTACCCTTCCCATTGGCTAATCAGCATATCCTTATGCAAATTAACTGCAGCCAAGATTGGCGGC
>NW_005353325.1:1713063-1722285 GCF_000412655.1 Myotis brandtii | reverse complement strand
ACGGGCGGGGCGGGGGGCCCCCCCCTCCACCCCCCTCCGAGTGCACAAATTTTTGTGCACCGGGCCTCTAGTATATATATAATTGTATATATATATATCTCCATCCATCCTACTGGTTATGTTTCTCTGGAGAATCCTAATACACTGGCCAATACCAAACCCAAGATTTTTCTTTTATGTGATAGCATTTAAAGCATTCAGCAATGGCTATTATTCCTCCATAAATTTCCCCCCAAGATAGCTTGGTATTCTCCTCTAAAGGAAATTTAATTCAGCATTAAGAACTGGACACAGTTCTCCACATGTGGCTTTATAAGGGCAGACTTTTGTAAAACTACTCCTGTCTCATATCTGGACATTACACTTATTTTGATCTTATTTCCAAGTGTTGATGTAACACATTATATAAATAGAACTCAGCATTTCAACTGCAAAAATCACATTTTCACAGGAAATTTTCCATAGTTAAGTTATGCCATTGTATTTAGGTAGACACATTTTTCTTATTTCTACTATTTTTGTGAACATGAAAACATTGAAATCAACACAATGACAATATTCTGAGACTAAAAGATAGATTGAATGGATGATTCACTAAATTGGACACATTAAGACAATGCCTAAGTTAAAAGTTTCCAAACCATTTTTTTAAAAACAAGATACAAATATAAAAATAATCAGGTATCACTAAATGTTACCTTTGTTTGATAAATCGGTTGTGGTTCAGGTAGGAGGGATATAGACAGCCAATGGCTCAAATGAAACAAAAATTAGTGTGATGAAGGCCTGGGGTGGGGGCAGGAGCAGGGCAGAGTGGGTCAATGGGGAGGGGGAGGGAGAAAAGGGGACATCTGTAATGCTTTCAACAATAAAGATATGTTTTTAAAAAATGAAACAAAAAAATCATAAGGATTTATCACATTTGCCAGCACACTGAAATTCCTAAATGTTTCCATATCTGGCTCTTGGTTGACACATTTATAATCTTAAATTTTGAGATAATCTTAAAGCACAAATATAAAATTGTACAAATGAAAGAATATTTTATGGCAAGTAAAAGAACCCATGCCTTAAATCATGTCTGAGAAAATGAAGACCAGACTTCTATCTTCTAAAATTTAAAAGACTTGAGAAGTTTGGAGCTAAGAAATTTAGCATAAATTCACTCCAAAAATATTCATTATTAAGTACTACCCTAAGTTGTAATTATTCTTGTGAACAAAGTAACGATCCTTTTTTTCCATGGGTTTTATTATAACCCACAGAAGGAAGAAAAAATAAACACACAAGCATATAAATGCTACTAAATGCTACATGGGAAACTAACAGAATTTGGAGATAATAACTCGGGTTCGTAATTTAGATTGGATTCTCAGGAAAGCCTCTTATTGGAGGTGTCATCTTAGGGGAGAAATGAAGAATGAGACGAGAAAAGGCAAAAGAACCATGATGGATTAAAGCAACTCAGCCATTCATTCTACCTTGCAGGTAGAACGAATGGTATTTGACAATAGATTGGAATGGAAGAGTATAAGGGAAATGTCAACAATTAGTCCAAGGATTCTGGTTGGATACTGAGATTAAGGAGACTGGGAGTAAAACTCATTTGGGAGTGAAAAATAATAGTTAACTTTTGAGAAAATTAAGATGCCTTTGAAACATAAAAATAGACATGCCAAGAAGAATGCTATGTACATCGTCTGGGGCTTAGAAGATAACTGAGCTGGAGATATATATTTGGGGACTATTGGAATAAAGATGGTATATAAAGAGAGGTGACCTTTCTGAGAACAGTATCAGCGGGGGTGAGAGATGGGTAGACTGGTTCCAAAATACAGTGGGCTGAGAGGAAGTTGAGGCATTGAACAACAGATATAGACCATTATTCCAGGTAGCTTGAAGAAAAGGAGAGTAATTACGGAAAGCTTAAGGGGAGTTGTAGGGGGACAGTAGAAGTGTTTGATAATGAGAAGAGTTTAAACTTGTTTTTAGGCTTTGAATAAAGGGCTAGCCAGAGGGTGAGATTGAGGATCAAAGTGATCAGGGGTGGAGTGTGTGTGAACTTGAAAAAAAAAGCAATTCTCAGAGGAGGAAGACAGATGGAATCCTGAGCACAGGGGCCAAGGTCAGGCTATAAAAGAAGTGGAGCACCTCCTCCTCTGAAATACGGAGGGCCAGCTTAGAATGGTGAAGACACAAGGAAGTGTAGAACAAGATGGGTGAGTCTGCTGAGAGATTTCAGGCCTGAGATGGCTGCTACTGCTTTGGGTGTAAGTGACAAGTGACACGATCTTCTTGTACTGAGAGGATGAGATTCAGGTCAATATCTTCCTCCATTGTTGCTGCAGAGAATTGGAAAAGGCACCTGAATCCTCCATGATGGTTATCCCAAGTCCTTCTATATCTACATGCAGCTCGTGGCTATCAAACCTTCACATGACAGCTTTATTGATTTCAAATTCCAAATCCTCTTAGTACTAAATTTCTTGATCAATTTTTCTATGTGCCATTAACTGTTTTTATAGCATCCCAGGGCTAGAAAGCTATTGATCTGCTCCAAGTTCAACTAAAATTTCAATTTAACAAGGCTTTATAACCTTTCCAATTTTACTTGATTAGATGACATTTAAAAAAAGCAAAACATCTTTAGTTTTTCTCAAAAGACCTAACCAAGCAAAACATTGCCCCATCCTTGGGATTGTGATGGAAGAGAATACAAACTAGTGCATTTTGTAAGGTAGGTAACGTTTCTACTCTATTGTTCGCAAAAGTATGATCGGTTCAACTTTACTTTGGCGGCGTGTCTACTTTATCATTCTTATTTCCCAACATACACGACAGCCTCTCATTTGTAATCACTTTAAAGTTCAGTTACAGGTTTCATAAATTCAGGGAGAGCTATTTTAGCAAATAATGCAACACATGTTTCTTCATGAAGAGTTAAAAAAAGATGAATAACAGGTTCTGTATTTATTAGTACTTAACAACAATATTGATTATGTACTTAGGCAGGGAACAAGCAAAGCTCATTTGAACTCCATAGTATTGCCATATGATACTTTGTTGCTTGGAATTATTCCTTTTAATACTTAAGATCTCTTTACATTGATTTATCTATTGTTAAGAAGGTATACATTTTAACTAAAATATTAAAGCTAAACAATGTTGTCATTTGAGGCCTTTACGCTTTTTGCTTTTTTTGTGTGTGTGTTTTTTTAGGTTAACATGAATGGAATCAAGGACTATCTGGCTTCCGGCATCCACAGACTACCCTCTCTGCAGTTGCAATCATTTGACCTTTGACCTGAAAGCCAGTTCTGCCTCAGCTTCTGGGCTCTATTTTAACCTGTATTAGGGATAATTTTAGGAAATATAGACCAATCTTTGGTTGACTCAGCATCCTCACCCTAGCTGCGAGTGGCTCCAATAAGTGCTGTATTTCCAACTGTTGATGTTCTGCTCCCTTGCTCACCTGTTGATTGCAGGATTCTATGACAGTAAGATTACCTGGGTTTGAAGCCCCACTTCACCACTATCCTTGGCCGGGGTAAGTTATTTCACTTCTCTGAGCCTCAGATACATTACCTCTCAAAAGTTGGTAGAAATATTTATGTTACGGAGCTGTTATATTAATGCCTAGCTTTGGTCTGGCAAGTACAAGGCAGTTCTGTGATTTTTTTCACCTTTTCTCCCAAATTCCTGCTGTTATAAACTCCTCATTACACAGATTCTTACAGACTCGAGTCTCTGCTTTGCTTTAGGTAAATATCTGTAGGGACTGGAGTTCTGTGACCTGCTGTTGGGTCACTTGAATGATGGCCACCATCTGCCTGCAATTCTACCTATTAGCTGACTTGAGGGGTCCAGTTACCTGCTTCATCCATCTGTCCAGACAGCTGATGGCATATTACTGAATTTCCTCAATGACTCCATATGCCTGGGTCACCACCTATTGCCTGACACCATATTTTATAATTATTTTGGAGTATCTGGCTATTGGTGCTTCCCTCATCCCTGCCACATGAAACTTATGTTTTATTTCTGCCTCATTTATAGTTTTGTTTTGGTCATTATATGATATAATAAATGGACTTCAAAGTCATCTATTTCCTAAATATGAATAAAGTTAATTGCCTACTTAAAGAAAAGTATAACTTATAATAATATAAAAACTCAACATGTATTATAAAATAAAAATGCATTTTAGGAGACAATAAATCCTGATAATTTTAGCTTGATAATTTACAACACAGAATAAATTTAAGGACATGTCAAACTCATTACTTCTTTAGGTGACTGATGTAAACCATAAGGTCTTTGAATTTTGAGAGGATGTCATATCCTACTGCTGTCCAGTGAAGTAAAGGTAAAAGATCACAATCTACAGAAGAGATGCCAAAGGTAAAAGGCAATCCATATGAAGCAACCCATGATGGCCTCTTTCCATGTCCGTTCCAAAAGCTAATGGTTTACTTGCTTAGCTCAAGTTCTGCCTTATTTATAAACTATTACTGGCCATTAAAAAATGATTGTGTTCATATTTCATTTCTACCTTTTGAATTTGGTTGTCATTTAAATCAAAAGTCATCACATCACATAGTAACACCTATCAACCAGCTTACTTATATAATGCATTTTAAAATTAGAATATTTCATAAAGAATAGCTTATGAATTTTCTTGTTCATTCTAGTTTTAGTGGTAGTATATCACCATCTGTGTCTGAATCTATATCTATATCTACAAAAGTATATTTATCTATTTCTATGTTTGTGTTCAGTAAAAGTAGAAAATTAATGTAATCCTATTCTCCTATATAATAGAGGTAATATGCAAATTAATCCTCACGCCGTCACAAGATGGCTGTGCCCACAGCGGAAGCAGAGTTCCCGTAACGAGTGATCAGCAGGGACATGAGGCTGCGTGGCACCGGGCCAGGGTGGGGGACCTGAGGCTGCACCCCCCCACCCAGTGGGGCTTGTTGGGGGACCTGAGGCTGGGACCCCGCCTGGCACTGGGCCAGGGGACCTGAGGCTGTGCTCCCCGCCTGGCGGGGCTTGACGGGGGTGAGACCGGCCGGGTCTGCATCTCACCCAATGGGGGTGGGGCCAGCTGGGTCTAGGTCTCGTGCGATTTCGAGGAGTGTGCGGGTCGGCGGGGACTTGACTCTGGGTTCCACAGCGCACCCCAGACTCTGACAAGAGGGAGATTTTCATATACATTTTACTAATTTTCTTTCATCTCTGACATTTCTATTATAGAGAAAGGGCAAATAGCAATATTAAAATATTTCCTCTAATTAATTCCCTTTTAATGTGCACAAACTTTGTGCACTGGGCCCCTAGTATACTAATAAAAGCCTAAAATGCTGTGTCCGGTCGTCCAGTCATCCGTTCAACCAATCAAAGTGTAATATGCTAATGATATGCTAAGGCCGCCCAACTGCTCGCTATGACGTGCACTGAGCACCAGGGGGAAGATGCTCCGACCAGTAGATTAGCTTGCTGCTGGGGTCCAGCCAATTGAGACTGAGCAAGATGGGCTGGACATGCCCTGGAGCCCTCCCATGGTCCCTCCCTGACTGGCCAAACTCCTGCATCCCTCCCAGGCCCTGATCATGCACAGGTGGGGTCCCTTGGCCTGGCCTGTGCCCTCTCACAATCCAGGACCCCTTGGAGGATGTCAGAGAGTCAGTTTCAGCCCGATCCTGCTCAACGCAGGGGGAGCGCTGCTCAGCCAGAAGCCAGGCTCACGGTTGGCGAGCGCAGCAGCAGTGGTAAGGAGCCTCTCCTGCCTCTGTGGCAGCACTAAGGATGTCTGTCAACTGACTTAGCCATCAGTCAAACATCCCTTGAGGACTCCCGGACTGCGAGAGGGCACAGGCCGGGCTGAGGGATCCCTGCCCGCCCGCCCCCCGCCCCGCTGAGTGCATGAATTTCATGCACTGGGCCTCTAGTTCCTTAATAATCAGATAATTAGGAGTACAGTACTATATTTACTGGTATTCTTTAATAATACTATGAGGTCACTGAATTTTTCCCATTTTCTTTTACTATTTTGATGTTTAGATCTGGGAAGAATTTTAGATGATTTAAGTAAATATCTGTCTATTTCTCACATTACAGTAGGTGGCATTATAATGCTCTGAATTTACTACTGCACCTTTCTGTGTCCCTTAAAACCAGGAAATGGCCTAGACCTGGTATTCACAATAAATGAACTTAAATGCCTGCGTGTTGATAGCTATGAAACAATGAAACAAAGTCAATCAAACTAAATCTCAGTGACTAAAATATTCATATGAAACAAAGTCAATCATATTAAGTATCAGTGACTAAAATATTCAAATTGTTAAGAAAGCAATCAATGAAAACAGCCCAAGAAGACAAACCAAAATTAGTGACTAGACCTGAAACATAGCAAGTCTTTGACCCAATGCACGAGCATCATGAAGGTTTATTCTTCCTATGAAGAAAGACAAAAGCGCACAAGACCCTACCATAGTGTTTTTCTAAAATACAACAATTTACAACCCTCCAGGTGGAGACTATAAAATCAAAAACAATCTCTTAAAGCCTTTACATACTGAAATGTTTTCCCCCTCTTGTTAATGCAGTTTGGGTGTTAGAACACCTTGGGAGAAACTCCAATCTGAGGAGATAGCATGAATTGTCCTGCTAAACTAAGTAGACTTTTCCTCATGGTTCAAAAATTTAACCGCATTGAAATGAACTTGGAGACACCAATATAAGGAGAAATGTCACTAGAGTGGGAAACCCTTAAAAAGTTGGCAGCATAGTATAGCTGCAAATATCCTAGCAATCATTCAGCACAAGGTGGAATTTAATTGAGTCAAGCACGCACCCCCCTTTCCATTCCCCTGTCCAAGTAACTCACAACTTTCAATCTCCAGAGTGCAGTTTTGTTCATCCAGAGGATATCTTCGTAGATCCATCATACATGCAGCTGTGGTTGTGATTCTGTCAGGATGAGAGAGAGAAAGATAGCATCATAAGTACGATGGCCCCCGGTTCCAGGCTTCCCAGCCCCGGATCATGTTACCAGTGGGCATAAAAATTTGGTGGTTAACATTTTTGAAGGCAGGCAGATTGAATTTGAGTCTTTCTTTGCTGCTAACTAGTCTTGTGAGCCTGGACTATTTAATTGAGCTCCGTGAGCCTCAGTCCCCTTATCCATCATAACACCTACTACATAGGATGAATGGCAGTGAGAATTAAAAGAGATGTGTGCTCCATAAATGCTGGTCATTATTATAGCTATTTTTATCCCATAGCATCCTGGCAATGTCTCTGCCAGTATCTTCAGCAAGTCCTGCCTATGAGTAGGTCATCTACAATATGCATTAAAGCCTACCTTCATCTCCTGCTACAACCTAATAATAAAACAACAAAACAACAACAAAACCTGTCCTCTATAACTTTCGGTGCCTAACACTACCCACTATTACAGAGATTTGTCAAATTCATCTCTGAGACCCTGGTCCACCTATATTCAATATAACCAGGAAAGAAACACTACCTTAGGATTGGTGTTCATACCACATAGTCACCAACTCCAGTTGAGCTTATGTTTTTATGCAAACCCCCAAACCCTGACTCTAGATATCTCACCTGGGTTTCCATTATCCCTCCATTTTCATTTGCCTGGGCGATGGAATCTGAGAGCAACTGAAATTCCTAGGCTATCCACTCTTATGGACATTGCATATTACTATGGAATTGAGAAAGTACTTTTCTTTGAAAAAATGGCATGGTCTTCTCTCACAAAGTAACGTGTGATTGTAATGTAAAGAATTCAAAATATTCAAATTTAATAATAGAAATTTTCCTTGCTACTTTAATCCCCAGGAACCACAACACTGGAAAATTTCCATGAATATTCCTTGTACAAATAGGAGCACAGCTATATCTTCTTATAGGATAGCTTCTTAGACAGCTGCCTACCTGCTCTGAACCTTTCTTGTTTGCATTAACAATGCATCTTGGAATTGGTTTTATATCAGTAAATAATAAGCTGTCTTAAAAATTTTACTGCAATGTGTTCAGTTGTATGGAAATACCATACTTTATATTCCCAGTCATCTTTTGATGGACATTTACACTGTTTCCTGTCTTTTAGTTTTACAAATGAAGATGCATTGAATATACTGGTACAACCTTCTATGTCTCACTACTATCTGTTGGCTATTTCTGGAAAGGGAATGGTTGGAAAAAGGTATATGCATTGTAAGTTTTGCCACATTGCCCTTGGTAGAGGTTGTGTCAATTTACGCTCCCACTAACAGAGTATCTAAATTTGACAAAGTACTCTTCATTCCTATGTTTTTTGAGGCTGCCAAGGTGACTTACCGTTTTGGTCATGTGTGTTAACCTAACAGGAACTTTCTTCTTAAAACACTGTTACAAAAGACCCTAATCCTTTCCAATTTCTCTCAGGCTTTCCTTATGAAAGATGAGAGTTCACAGGAGGAGCATTGGGGAATTCCCTTTGAAGCCTTTCTTAGACAGGATGTTGGTCAATGTAATCAGATTTATTTGAGCAATAGGCAAAAGCAAAAAAAAAAAATTCAGGTTCAATTTATAAAACATTTCTTCAAAGTGTTTTACAAGAATTTTAAAGACTAGTTATATTCCAGAATTTAGCACATGAAAGGATTTTATTAGATTCTTTCTTGACTCCTGCTCTCATAATTACATGCATTAATTTTTTTACTTAAAAATATATACTGCATATCTTTTGTTTTCTAAAAATACAATTTCACAAGCTTGTTTTTATGGCCTGCAAGTATTTTAAAACACCCTTAACGAGACAACACAATACCTATTTTTAAATGTTTTAAAAATTATCTATCTACCCAACTATAGTATTTGTTTAATAGCTTCTTATAAGCAAAAAGATCGTGAAAATTATCTAAAAACTAGAAGCCCAGCACGAGAACTAGCGTGGCCCCGCCCACCCGTGTAGCCTCACCGTGCTTGCAGCCCCGCACACCCGCGCCGGTCTTTGGTTGTTATGGTGTTAGGGTCATGGACTTTATATATATACTAGAGGCCCAGTGCACAAAAATTTGTGCACTCGGGGGGCGAGGGGAGGGGGGTCCCCCAACCTGCTGTGCCCTCTCTCGCAGTCTGGGACCCCTCGGGAGATAATGACCTGCTGGCTTAGGCCTGCTCCCGGGTGGCAGAGGGCAGGCCCAATCCCTA
>NW_005353325.1:1702797-1712005 GCF_000412655.1 Myotis brandtii | reverse complement strand
TGGCTGCCGGCCGCCATCTTGGCTGACAGTTAATTTGCATAAGGATATGCTGATTAGCCAATGGGAAGGGTAGTGGTCGTACGCTAATTACCATGTTTCTCTTTTATTAGTGTAGATAGCTTACTAAAGTGTGGCAAGTCCTATGATCCTATGACTTAGCCAGTGGGTAATTTTCCCCCACAAGGGATATTCGGCAATATCTGTGACATTTTTGATTGTCAGGCTGGTAGTGGAGGCCTGATACTTTCATCCAGTTGGTGGAGGCCAGGGATTCTGCCTAACATCCTGCAATGACCAGGAAAGCCCCCAACAGTAAAGAGTTATCTGTTTCAAAATGTCAGTAGTGTCAAAGTTGAGAAATTTGGCTTAATGGTGGTTTTCAAACCATTTCCTTTGAGGAAAACATTAATGAAACAAAATCTTAAATAGAAGCTCAATCTATAAAATAGAAATAAAATAAGTAAAAAGAGTATTTTGTTAATATAAAATTATCTTATAAGTTCAATGTTTACATCTATTTTAATGACCACACAAATTTGGAAGCAGGAATTATAATTAGGGCCTTAAATAAATCTCCCTCAGCAGTAATATTTTTTTGTTGTATTTTATTAGTATAGTATTGAGAAAATCCTAATATTAGTGAAACATTTGTTTCTAAAAATCTTATATGACCAGTTATAGGCTACCCTGAATTGGGTAAAAAAACCCATACCTGTGTGCCAAGTAACCACCTCTATGATCAATGACACCTTTCTACATGGTTCAGATACATTCTTAGGTAGTTGATCTCTAGCAGGAGCTTAATGATGGATTAACAGTGGTTCTCAACCTTCTGGCCCTTTATTTAATACAGTTCCTCATGTTGTGACCCAACCATAAAATTATTTTCGTTGCTACTTCATAACTGTAATTTTGCTACTGTTATGAATCATAATGTAAATATCTGATATGCAGGATGGTCTTAGGCGACTCCTGTGAAAGGGTCGTTCGACCCCCAAAGGGGTCATGACCCACAGGGTGAGAACCACTGGATTAAAAGGAAGCGTTACTTGCTTCAAAGCAAAAATTCTCCATGCTCTGCATAAATTAACCTGGCTGCGTAAGTTAATATTGAGGTGGTCTTGAATGCATTAAAATGTACATAGGACGCTATATAGTGTACTTGTTTTTTATTATAGTTTTAAATAATTATAACATTTTAACATAAAATTAGAATGAAATATTATTTGTGGGACTGTTAACGAGCTTTAGAGATACTTGAAAATAGCATTTGACTCCCACTGGTCGGCATATCTCACTTAATTGACCTCATTTTCAGACAGGTGTCATCTGGTTAATTAACCGCATCACATCAAAATCAGGACATGCCTTGAAATCTTACGCGGAACCACTGATTCACACGTTGTGAAGCTCTGGAGTTTTTACAAAGCAATTTGAAAAGCTAACAAAGCCTTGTGTGTAAAATGAATAACTAATGTCTCATGTGCATGGATCCTACAGTTGCGATAATAAAAAAAACACTCAACTTTTGGAAAGCATAACTGAACTTACTATTGCTATCTTTATGATCAATCCACTCAGCAATCAATAGATAAAATAAATCTAATTGATATTATCTTGGGAAACCATACATCATACCAGAGACTTGTCCATGACTGGATATTTTTTCAGTTATGATATCCTGGACAAGTTAGTTTCTCTTGCCCCAGATCCTATTATGATACCAAGAAAAGCTGAGTAATCATAACTCAGAAAGGGAGGGAATCAAGGCAGCTCCAGGAAATTGAGCTGTAGGACATGCCTGGCGACTTCCTCTGGAAATCTCTGACATTAGTGAAACAACTTCCTTCTTGGGATCTATTTGCTCCTAATGCACAATTCCCCAGAGTATTTCCTTGGTTCACCTTGGATTAGGTGCCAATTCTCCCAAAATTATTTAGTATGAGCTGGAAGGAAAGTCACAGGTGTACAAATATGGTCACCAGGAACCCACAAGGGTCCTGAGAAGGGAGGGATCATTGAGACTTTGACAGGACCCCTATACACGCAGGTACTCAGAAATTGGTGTTGTGGCCTGTAGAAATTTATGCATTAAAACATTAACAGAGCATCAGTCTCTGCTAATTTAAGGGATTGCCATTTCTAGATTTTTTTAATGCTTATGGCTAAGTAAGCTGAATGAGGGAAAAAAATGTTCAGAAAGAATTCCCAGGATCATTAACAAATGATCTGGGTGAGAAGCAACAGTGAACATCTCTAAGAATGAGTACTCCCTCCCTGTTTTTCCATTTGTTCACCTTGCTGAATGCAATTGCTCAGCAGTAGTTAGTCACCTCTGCAATTAATTAACACTTCCATATGGAAATGTGTTCACATTGTGGCGGAAGCAGCCTGATAATCTATATCTATGGAATCAAAGGTGCCAAAGATTAAAAAAAAAACAACACAAAAAACCAAAACAAAACAAAAAACAAACAAACAAAAAACCCAAAACTGGATGGGTTGAGCATGTCAAGCTTAAAGTGTTTTTTGAAATTTTTTTTTAACTTTTCACACTCAAGTCATTCATTTTAAAATTATTATTATTTGCCAATAGCAAATGAAAGTAGCATAGAGTATTACCAGCTAAAGCAAAAACATTAATTCCTGTTTTTCTGAACATAGCCTTCCCAGAGGTTCAGATTCATGACAGCATAACATCCATCTGTCTTCTTTCAAAGACATTTAGAATGGCTTACATTATAATCCAATTTATTGACATTTTGAAGGTTAGGTCAGAACACTATAATAGGCTGTTAGAAGCTATGGTCTTGTGATACTTGGGAGTGAATGGAAATCATATTGCTGTAGTATTCATTTATTAAGGTGTATTCTACATGGTCACTGACAGAAAAAGTCACTGTAATTACAAATCATGTATATTTGATGTCTAAGGGCAGTGTGACCCTCACTGCTGACACAACACAATCCAGGAAGACCTGGCCCGTGAGGAGCTCCACACACACACACACACACACACACACACGGCACTTTGCAAATACTAGTAAGAATGTGAACTTAAATAAAGGAACACATTATGTACATATGGTTGGGATTTCAATTTTATAAGGATGAACTCCCATGTTTTAAACTTAATTTCTGTAGAACATAACTGTACCAACTTAATAGAATCTATATTAAGAGACTATGAGAACAGAGAGGGGTAAAACCTGAAAATGCTGAATTCTAATCACACTCCTAAGATTGGTGAAATTGATAGTGAGTCGCAATTATAAGGTCGATATCAGTATCACTTAGTAAAGTTTGTTTGAAGAATGGCTTCTTTGGCCTCAAGGCTACACCCTCAATCCAGGTGAAGTTTATCACCCCAAAAAACTGATGAGAAACTGATGAGCAAGCTTATCCTCAGTTATAACCATTGAGTACATGGATTTTTTCCCCTTAGCTAACACTTACCCCTCCCTATGCGACCGGGGGACAATCTGAGGGAACATCCAAGATGGCGATTTACAATCCCAGCCTTCCCCTCAGGAGGAGGGCTGTCCTGATAAGGCTCCAACTGGCCCTGAGGCCTCTGTGCCACCAGGAAACAGCTTTTCTAGGTTGTGAAAGGAGTTGGAGCAGTGTAAAAAAAAAAAGAGTTAAAACCTCTGCTGGAAGACCCATGTGGCCTAGCTAACCAGCAGACGCATTTTTGGGCCCACAAGTGTACACATAGACCCGAGTCATACTTGGCAGCCACCATGTTGGCTGCATGACTTGCAGCTTCCCTGGGGGCCACCATCTTAAAACTTCCAATATGGGGGGTTGAGTACATAGTCACAAAGGACCTGCCAAGGATGGGAAATAGAAATTCTAGGCCTAGGGAATATATTCCCCTGAAATAGTCCATAGGGGAGAATGCTGAGATTCAGCGGGGGGAGGAGGGGGGACAGTTCCCGAATCAGGGACAGAAGACATTGCTCTGCTTTAGTGGTTCTTAATGCAAGGGATTCTGTGGTGTAAACTTTTAGTGAGTAAAGTTTGTTTGAAGAATGGCTTCTTTGGCCTCAAGGCTACACCCTCAATCCAGGTGAAGTTTATCACCCCAAAAAACTGATGAGAAACTGATGAGCAAGCTTATCCTCAGTTATAACCATTGAGTACATGGATTTTTTCCCCCTTAGCTAACACTTACTGAGTGGTGAAAAGAATATGTATAATCTTCATAATTGGCATCAAATTTTATTTTTGGTAGACTACCATGTTTAGGAAAATACTTTGGTATTTGAAGGTGAAATCCTGAGCAGGTGAGAATAAACAAGTCATCTTTTCTGTCAAAGAAGAGTTTAGATAGCCACCATTTTGGACTGCGTGACTTGGCAGCCACCATGTTGGCTGCATGACTTGCAGCTTCCCTGGGGGCCACCATCTTAAAACTTCCAATATGGGGGGTTGAGTACATAGTCACAAAGGACCTGCCAAGGATGGGAAATAGAAATTCTAGGCCTAGGGAATATATTCCCCTGAAATAGTCCATAGGGGAGAATGCTGAGATTCAGCGGGGGGAGGAGGGGGGACAGTTCCCGAATCAGGGACAGAAGACATTGCTCTGCTTTAGTGGTTCTTAATGCAGGGGATTCTGTGGTGTAAACTTTTAGTGTGTTGTGTGCACCTGTATAAGAAATTTTCAGTTGATGTTTTATGTCTCTTTCTTGTTTGTTTAATTTGTTTAAAAATGGGCAAGTCCTGCTTTGGGGAAGCCCAGTTATGTGTGGTGAGGCTGAACACGTGACAGAGACTGCAGGAAAGTCCCAGCAGCTGTCAAGAATTTTTTTTCTTGGGGACTCTTCCTGCTCTCCCTCTCAGGGTGTTATCCACCAGAAACTCTTAGCTAGTGAGATTTCTGTCTGTGTGTCTGTAATGTAATGTTGGCTTTCTATCTTTTAGGGGCTTTAGTTTGCTCTTCCCTGGTTTATGAATATAGGGCAGTAAGCTATGCAGGCTGGATTGGGCAACAAGGTTAATGCTTCCATGATAATGGGAAGTTCTTGAATGAGGACTGACCACATTACAAGGGTGACTCCCACATCCCGGGGGCATACAACTCCCAGCCAGGTTTGTTTGAACGAAAAGGGTAATCATGGTTAACAGCATAATTAATATATCCCCATATATTATATGGTTATATAACCATAACTAGTCCCCATTGTTCTATTTTTCCCCATAACACTGGGAGGAACAGATCTGTAGAATTTCCCTCTAGCAGTGAAGCAGGGGCACTCCTGTTCTTATGGAGAAAAATAAAATAGTACATTGAGTTATCCCTCTTACAAAATTGGTCAAGAAAAAGCTTTAGGTAATAATTGGCTTTAAATTCTCAAAGTTGATGTAACTAAAATGAAGGATTTATGATAAAGCTTTTCAGTAATAATTATAAATATGTTAATAATAAAAGTCCAGTCACTCTCTGTTGGAGGAAGGGGCCAGTTGTCCTTCTCCCTGTAAAGGCAGAGAGGCCTAAAAGAGAACAAGGGCAGACAGAGAAGGGGGATCCCTTGCCTTGCCTTCCCCTCCCTATGCGACCGGGGGACAATCTGAGGGAACATCCAAGATGGCGATTTACAATCCCAGCCTTCCCCTCAGGAGGAGGGCTGTCCTGATAAGGCTCCAACTGGCCCTGAGGCCTCTGTGCCACCAGGAAACAGCTTTTCTAGGTTGTGAAAGGAGTTGGAGCAGTGTAAAAAAAAAAAGAGTTAAAACCTCTGCTGGAAGACCACGTGGCTCAGTTGACCAGCTAGACGCATTTTTGGGCCCACAAGTGTATACATAGACCTGAGTCAATGTCTATCTTGGGAATACTATTCTCGGGAAAAGAAGGGGGAGTGATTTGAAGGTCAGGTATGGCCATCTGGGAAAGGGAGCATATGGGTCACAGAAAAAAAGGAAGGGGCCCTCACTGAGCCTTTAGATCCCAAGGCCACATTCTCACCCCCTTCCCAAAGAACATTTCTTTACTTAACAGTCCGGCTACTATCAGAGGCTGAACTCATCACCCAAACCTTAGCATGTTATCACTAAGGAAAAATGTGGCCGTTTTGAATCCAAGCAGGTAGAGGTCTGGGAACAGGCTATGGGACCTGCTCCCTTCTCTCTCCACCCCTTTCTCCAGCCTCATATGCCTATACATAATTTTCCAAAGTCTTTGATAACTTAAAGGTTTTGGAGCATTGCTGGGTTAAATGATAAACATCTAAATATTTTGAAATAACAGGATATTGAAACATTAATTAATTTGAATTTGCCTCTTAGGGAAAATCCTGGTATAGAGGATGGATTTGAATCTATTAATGAATAAGTCTTGTATTTTATTTGAAATATCTCTTAAAATGTGAATGTATTGCTAATCTGAGGCATATTAATTACTTATATGCCACCTAAAAATTAAGGTTTCTAAGGGTTAAGAATTCTAAAATTATGAAAAGAAAATATGGTTTTGGTATAATAGAGAAAGCATGAGACATGAAAATACACTTTGAAGAAGAAAGAAAGTGGTTTCTAAAGCTGATTAGTTCTGAAAGTTATAAGGTTTCTAAAGAAGATTTGTGAAAGTTATAGAATATTTGTAAAAAAAAATAATGTTTAAAAGAAATTGAATAAATGACACAGGCTTATAAGCCAAAATAAACAGAATAGGGAAATTGAAATAATTAAACAGCAATTTGGAGCCATCTAATAAACCCTATCTTCCCTAACCAAGGACACTTATGAGTGAATGATTTGTATTTTGCCTCCCTAAACAGAAAGTAAATAGCTTTTATCAATGTACTCAGGGAGACTGATAGCAGAAATCCAATTAGTGTTATTTGCTGACCACACCCAAGTACAAATGAAGTTAGAAAATAAACCTTATTTTGGTTAGTCCTTTTCTGAAGCAAAAGTTCTATAAATCGTTATATATTATATTAATCAGGTATTAAAAAAAAGTGATTTTAGTTGTGGGAACTAAAGTTTTACTAGCTTATGTTTGTGTTTAATACCCTCTTGTCACTTTGAATACTATGTAATCTTTTGGTAGAATGGGTTTGACAACCTTCCTAGGGTTTAAATTTTAAGAAAAGTTTTTTGTTTTTTTTTAACCTAGAGTTGACTGTAGGTGATTTCAATAGGCTCTGGAATGCCTCAAGATCTTCCTACAATGGAAACGAGGGAGCAAATTTCTTAAGAACTATGTACTTGGTATGTCTTCTACTTTAATCTCTCTCAGGTTAGAAGGCCTCCTGACCCAAGGTCTGTTATGCCCAGATTTCAGGATCCCCAAGAAACCACATCAGGGAGCAGCCAGTCCGATGCAAAAGCATAAGAGTCTTTATTCGAGCTAGCTCGGCTCCCCCACCTTGCCGACGCAGCGACAGGAAGCAGAGAGAGAGAGAACTCTGTGTGGAGAGGGGTTTTATAGGGGGTTGGAGTAAGGGGAGGAGAAAGGGCTGTGGCCTTGCCGATTGGCCAGGCGCAAGTCGGTGTCTTGTTCCTGGGTGTGGCTAGCAGAGGCTTAGACTTCCGGGAAGAAGCTCCTTGCCAAGCACATGGCCAAGGTAAGATGGAGCACTTACCCTGGGGCAAGATGGAGGGCGTAGCCCTTACCCTGGGGCAAGATGGAGGGTGTAGCCCTTACCCTGGGGCAAGATGGAGGGCCTAGCCCTTACCCTTTGGCAAGATGGAGGGCCTAGCCCTCGCCCTTTCAAGGTCCTCTTGAGTTTCCGGTTCATCGCCATCAACCGGGAGACCAAGTTTGTTCTAATCAAGACTTGGAGGGGAAGCAAGTTGGAACCCTCCTGGGAAGGACCCTACCTTGTCTTGCCTACCACAGAGACTGCTGTTTGCACTGCAGGGTGGGATTGGACCCATCACACATGGATTAAGGGCAGACACACCTCAACTTGAACAGCCATACCAGGACATATCCCCTTGAAACTGATGCTAAAAACTGTGAGCTGTCTTAATAACCATCATGTACTGAGTTCTATTTGCTTTAGAGATCTGGCAAATTGCAGGGGCTTACAATGTGGGCTGGAGAAAGATATACAATCTGGATCATGCTTACCCAGTTAAGTTATTGGTTATAGGTAACTTGAATGACTTGGATATTTCAGCTTTTAGGTCAAAAGATTGGCTAGGACTAGATTTAGGAATAGAAGTCACAGGACAAGATCCCCTAGGCCACTGCCACCACCATGCAAATAGAAGTAGGGTATAAGAGAACGAATGCCTGGGTGGAATGGATTAAATATTCTGTATGCACCCTAAATAAAAGCGACGTTACACTTGTGTGGCAGGAAGGCTAGAGGCCCAAGTGGTCCCATTTCTGTTCGGATGGACCTCAGACAGTAATGGGATGGAATATGTGCTTGCCTTGTACCAGGAGGAAACCGCCTGGGGAAACACCTCCTGTAAGACTCTTGCCCTGTTGTTTCCATTCAACAGAGGTAAAGAGCAAGGACCCCCCAAAATGATCCAGCCTCTGTCCTCGCACATAAACTATACCTCCTGCCTCTCAAGGGGGGAGGGGGAGGTAACAGTACTTGGAGTTTATGAGAAATTTATCCGGATGTATAAATGGCCAAGTATCCTCAGAAGCCCATCCTGCTGCACTGTCGATACCCCGTGCTGATGTCTGGTGGTGTTATGGAGGACCCTGACTTGGGCCTTGCCCATCAAATAAAGCGGAACTTGTGCTCTGATACAATTGGCTATCCCTTTCACTTTGGCATACGTAAACCTTTTTCAATGGACAGACTAGGAAGAGGAGAGAGAGTCCAGAGGGCTCCTTTGATCCCCATATATACATAGGTTCCATTGGAGTTCCAGGAGGAATGCCAAACGAGTTTAAGGCTAGAAATCAGATTGCTGCAGGATTTGAGTTTATTCTGTTCTGGTGGCCCACTGTAAACAAGAATGTGGTTAGATTAATTATCTTTACTAGTAGAGGCCTAGTACATGAAATTCGTGCATTTTGCGGGTGGTCCCTCAGCCCAGACTGCACTCTCTTACAGTCTGGGAGCCCTCGGGGGATGTCTGACTGATGGCTTAGGCTGATGACTGTCCTTGGGGAGCGGACCTAAGCTGTCAGTTGGACATCCTTAGTGCTGCCATGGAGGCGGGAGAGGCTCCTGCCACCACCGCTGCGCTCGCCAGCCATGAGCCCAGCTCAGGGCTTCTGGCTGAGTGG
>NW_005353325.1:1691391-1702602 GCF_000412655.1 Myotis brandtii | reverse complement strand
ACAGGGGTCGCCTAAATACATCCTGCATATCAGATATTTACATTACGATTCATAACAGTAGCAAAATTACAGTTATAAAGTAGCGACAAAAATAATTTTATGGTTGGGTGTCACCACAACATGAGGAACTGTATTAAAGGGTCGCGACATTAGGAAGGTTGAGAACCACTGTTATATAGGATAACCAGCAAAGGCTTGTTAACTATACTCAAGATGCAGTTAAAGGTATATCTGAACAACTAGATGCCACCAGCAGGATGACCTGGGAGAATAGGTTGGCCTTGAATATGATTCTGGCAGAAAAAGAAGAAATATGTGTAATGTTGGGGGTCAGTGCTGTACATTCATCCCTGACAACACAGCCAGATGGACCATCACTGAGGCCCTGCAGGCATTGGCAGCTTTAGCTAATGAGTGAGCTGGAGCCTGGGATTGAGGACCCTTTCTCTGATTCACTAGACAATGGTTTGAAAGTGGAAGGGAGTGATGGCATCCATGTTCACCCCTTTGATTAGGAGTTACAGTGATGGGATGTTACATCATCCCATGTATTATCCAAAGGTTAACTGAAACCATATTGACCAAACAGCAAATTAGTCTTCTCCTAGACAGTGCGAGCATGAAAATCAATGAATGTCAGCTGAGTTTGAAGAAAAGAGTTTAAATAAAGAAAAGGGGGGAACTGTGAAAATAAACAAGCCATCTTTTCTGTCAAAGAACAGTTCCAGGGGTGGGCAAACTTTTTGACTCGAGGGCCATAATGGGTTCTTAAACTGGACCAGAGGGCCGGAACAAAAGCATGGATGGAGTGTTTGTGTGAACTAATATAAATTCAAAGTAAACATCATTACATAAAAGGGTATGGTCTTTTTTTTTTTTAGTTTTATTCATTTCAAACGGGCCGGCCCGCGGGCCGTAGTTTGCCCACAGCTGGTTTAGACAGTGCCATGTTGGCTGCATGACTTACAGCTCCCTTGGGGGCCACCATCTTGAAACAGCAAAGGCCAATCCTCCCTTTGAATTAGCCAATGACGAAAGACTGTGTTTCTGAGCTCCAATCAAGAGTGAGGGACAGGTCACGTGCATCAGGATTGAAAAGCCAAGCAGACTGCCTGCTCAGTGTGCGTGTGCTCCCAGACCATGTGTGTGCGCACACAAGGTAATGGTATTTGCCTTGCTGCCTGGCTCCCGAGTATGTTTTGTGTTCTACCAGGACCCCTGAATTGCAGGGCTCGCCTTATTTCTTACAAGCATGAGACAGGAATGGTGAGAAAACAAAAGGAAATAAACTGCTCTGTAAGATTTAAGAGGAATTTAGATACGGGAAGCAAAATGATGGAGTAGCAAGAAAATTTTAAGAACAGTCATATTGAATAATCAATTTTAAAATTTTTGCATTGCAATGATAATAAATTTTTCTCTATTTACCTAAGCAAGCCTTCCCCCCCACCCCCAAACAGAAAAAATCCTTATGTAAATGTTTTATTTTTATTCTTGGAAAGGGGCTGCATTCCATATCTTGGCAGCATTCATGGAACAGTATTTTATAAATTGAACCAATTCAGCAAAAACTCAGTTCTGAAATCAATTCAGAGCTTCAAAGTCAGAGATGGCCAAATCATGTAAGCCCCACGGGGAGCCTCAGTAATCAGGGGGAAGGCGTTGAAGTCTCACAAATAATGGATTTGGGTTTTAAGCTACTCTTATCGGGATTGCAAGGGGCAGAATGCCCTGAGATAATATTACACTAGGATCTTATATGAGAAGGCACTGTTTTAAACATCTTAAATACTGTATTAGATTCCTATTGCTATTGTAACAAGTTACAACACATTTAGTGGCTTAAAACAACACAAATTAATTTTCTTATATTTCTGGAGGCCAGAAGTCCTTAAATCCAGGTTTCAGCAGGGCTGTGTTCCTTCTGCAGGCTCTCAGCAGGAGTCATTTTCTTGCCTTTTCTATCTCCCAGAGGCTGCCTGCATTCCTTGTCTCATGGCCCCTTCTTCCATCTTCAAAGAACATCACTCCAGGGTCTGCTTCTGTCCTCACCTCTCCTCACCCTCTGACTGCCTTATATATGATCATTGGGCCCATCCAGATAATCTCATCTCAAAAATCCTTAAGTTAATCACATCTGCAAAGTCCCTTTTGACATGTAAGGTGACTTATTCACCGGTCTTGAGAATCAGAACACAGATATCTTTGGAGGACCATTATTCTGACTATGACACATGTATTATTGGATTTACTATGTAAAATTGCATTTTTATGTTGATGTCATTTTTACGCCAAATCCAAAGATAAAGAAACTGACACCTGATGGGATTAAAAAATGTTTCCAAATTTACATAGTCTGTAAATGGTAGCACTGGGATCAAAATTCAGATTATTCTAGACTCAAGAGCTAGAATTGAGGTTTATTTTCTTTCCAGTTATCATATTCAGGCCAGTCTAAGCAGGGAACAATTAGTTCAGGAAAATTTCTCCCACAAGCAATACAATAAATTATATATATATTTTAGAGTTCTTTTAGTTATCAGTAATTCAGAACATTCTTTACCCAATCAATAATGTGTATAAAAATGATAGAGGACATATACTGGAAACCAGGGAATATTGTGAGCATTGAGGCCTTAGCATGTAAAATATCCAACTGCACCTTTATGCTGTCAAATTTATTTTGTTTTTGTTTATTTTATTATTGTCATGTCTCAGAAAATGACAAGATAGAGACACTGTCTATTGGTTTCATAAAATGGCCAGGTAGGATATGCTTATCTCTCATTTGGGACAATCTTTGTCATTTATTGAAATAAAAATACCTTATATCAGAGAAATGTTTACATTGTCAAGAAAGCATGAAATTCACTCAGGAGAGAGAGTGCAATCCCACACTTACTCAGTTGGTGGCAATTTAGACCAAAGATGCCTTAACCTTGATTTGTGAACAGAGGTATGATACAGGTGGGAAGCAGCATGGAACAAGGAAAGAGAAGAAGGTTATTATATGAACACACAAGGTCAATGCTGGGTACATAGTAGTCACTCAATTAACTATAGCTATTATTGTTTTAAAACTATATGCTTTTAAATAAACACATGTAAGATTACTAATACAAATACATTGTAAGGTTAATACACAGGCATAGTAAAACATCTAGAAAATACAGAAAAGTTATAGATAAAAGAATAAAAATAACCCATAATTTCATTACTAAATCATACTATTAATTTCATTTCTTCTAAATATATTGTTTAATAAAGTTGAAATTATACTGTACTTAACAATTTCATTTGTTGCTTTGGAGGTAACTTTATTGGTAAGAATTTTCTTAAGTCATCATTCTCCATGAGCACAATTTTAATAGAGTCTCAAAATTCTGTCGTATAGACACCCCATGATTTACATACCATTCCTCTATTGTAACACATCATTAGGTACTCTTTGGTGATTCTTTAAAAAACACACAAAAAACACCCCACACTACAACCAATACTACTCTTACATTTTTATTTTTCTATTTCAGGTTTCTTCTTTCTTTCCCCCTTCTGTTTGGTACTCTTAGTGCTGAATGTTAATGACACTTCTCAGTGCGATTCCAAGCAGTCATTTTCAGGTAATTAGCTACATACCAAACGTTGTGTAAATGGGCTCATTTTTTTAATGGGCTCATTTTTATTCATTTCTGTCCGGATGGGGTGATTCATGAACCACTTTGTGAATATAAGAAGCAGTTCATAAATCAGAGTGGCTGGGGGCGGGGGGAGCAAAAAAAGTAATAATAAGGCAGTAGTAATTAATAGATCCTTGTCAAGGATCTAATGCCAATCTCAGTCATGTTTTACCATAGATGTCTGGCTGAGTTCAAGACAGGCTATTTTTTCCCAAATCATAGCACTATATTCATATATCTGTGAAGTATAACAGCATGTATTAAATTTCTACTATGTCTAATGTTTCTTAATAGTGATTAGCTGAAATACATCCTAGGGGGCAGAAAAAAATAAGGCTTCCTCCTCTAAATCAGAGCATCTTTATTCCCATCATCTTGATCATAAGGAATTTCTATGATGGACAGATCACGAGGAATTAAAATAATAACAAGCCCTTTAATAATAACAATGGGAAGGGACTTGGAAATTGAAGTGAAAGTCAAAATCGAAGTCAAAGGAAATGTTTACCTTGAATTGGATGCCATGATTTGGTAATAAATAAGTACAGGATAATTAAACAAGGACTCAGTCAGAATTAGGAGGTAAAGATATGTCTTCTTTCACGGTTATTTTTTGGGGGGATTATTTGCAAAAATGCTCTATTGCTTTGCTACATGATGATTTCTCCCAGAACAAAGAGCTGACACATTTTCTGAAAGGTAATCAGAATAATCTTGAAACTGTATTCCTGAAGGAGCAAAGTAAGATTCAAGAGGGACAGAACATTAAAATACTGCATTGTCTTAGGACACGGCTTTCCCTTGAGAAACAAAACAAAACACAAAACAAATATGAGTCAGGCAGGTGTATAAATTGTGCAAAATTGTGAGCTCCCTATGGAAATGAGAGCAGGGCTTGAGAAGATCTGCTTTTTCTTTTTAAAGAATTACAAATTTTAAACTATTCTGAGAGTAGTAGAGAAATATTACTTCCACCACAACAGCTACTGTGGTATATTAGCACTGTGGTATACTTATATTCAATGCCCCTTTCGAAGGTCTGTTGGATTTTTGCATGTTTGTAACTGTGTTCAAGATTACGTTTTCTGCCCTTTAATTCTTAATCATAATAGTTTCTTCCTTGGCATCAGAGTTGCAATATTTTTTTTTTGGTAGAACACAATATACCTTACTTTGGATACTTAGATGGTTTTCAATTTTATCAGTTTAAAATAGGTTAAAATCAAACATTTTCATGACTGTATGGCTTTTTCTACATTTTGGATTATTTCTTTAGGATAGAAACAGAATAAGTAGAATTACTATACCCAAATATATAAAAAAAATTTTTGGCTTCTTAAAAGATTGTCTGAAATTACAATGCAAAGGAGTACTAATTTTCCTACACTGTTGTTTAATTGGATGCTGTACTTTTTTTAATAGATGAAAATTGGCACTTTCAATGTATTTTAATTTTTTATTACTAACATAGTAAAGTATTTTTAATAAATTTGCTTACAAATTGTATTTGGAACCATTTTTTTCTCCAGAAACTAAAATCATTAGTGGTGTATAATTTTATGATTAAAAGAAGACCAATAATAGAATTTTACCAAATGTCAGGCAAGAGTACAGAGTCCCATTATTGATTAACTTTGCTGCCGTCTTGTTCAGTTAATTAGGTGAATAAATTGTATGTTGAATTTAATATGCATTTTCATGGTTTTGCTTTTGACATGTATTTTCATGGTTTTACTGTTAATTTTTGAAGTATAATTATAGAAAGAAAAATCTAAAATAAAGCTTATATTGCTTTTTGGAGTTTATAATGAACACCACCAAAATTAAGCTAATTGAGAGGTGATCATGCATTCTAAAAGGCAAAAATAGGAAGGGGTTTTCATATGTTTCCAAGTTAATGATGAAGCATTCCAGATATTGCAATAATAACAAAAATATTATTTCTATCTCAGGGCTTTTGTAAAGCACAAATTTCCAAAATAGAGCTATAATATATAATTATCTTTTCTATTCATTTTTCAAGCACAATGTTAAGTATTTCAAGTACAGTTCAGCATGACCAAGCCATTCCACACCAGAGATGTTTATTCATCAAGCACTCTGGTAATAGCAAATGGGTGAAGGTCCCAACTCTCCAGCAAAGCAAAAATGGATGCCATGGGCTTCTTAACAGGAGTTAAAATGAATAAACTAGATCTATATGCATCAACATGGGTATGCCTCACAGAGTGTTGTGTGAGAAAACAATAACATAGAAACTATAAAAACTACATTTATTTAAAATTTTACAAGACTGAATATTTCTTAAGAAATCATGAGTACGTGTGTGCATGTGTGTGTGTGTGTGTGTGTGTAGTAAAAGACAAAAATAGACATTAAAATGATACACATAGTGATTTTGGCACAGTAGTTGTGTTGGGGGAGGGAAGGACAGACAGGATAAGAGGCAGACGGAATTGTAGTGATCTCTGAAAGTTCTCCCTGTCTTCCATCCATCTTTCATTCCCTTCCTCCTTTCCTTCCTGCCTCCCCTCCCTCTCTTCCCTTCCCCTCTTTTCCTTTGTCCATCTTGCTGTCATTCTTTCTTTAAAGAAAGATGAAGCAAATAGGGCAGCACATTAACAGATTTTTAACCTGTCCATTACTCTCCAATTTGATATCCACAGATAAATCCCTAAGTAACCCACTTACACTCTTATTTTAAATGTTGTTCTGAACTGTGTGTAGCCACCGTCCTGTCCTCCATCCCAGAATTACTATTAAAAAAGGAAAGGAATACAACATTTCTTTCTCCCTCACATTGACTTTCTACCTAACTGGTATTTAATAGTGGACAGGATTATAATCTTCTGCAATGAGTCCCTTCAGTTAAGAAATCTATCACCTTCTACAGATCTCAGTGTTTGAAACTGATATTCTTTCCTCACATTTCTCATCACAATTTGCAATTATACATTTATTTATTTGAGTACTTGTTTCTTCTGTGAGTGACCACTTGAGTAGATGGTAAATGCCAGCAGCATTAATGACTCACCAGTTTTCGGCCCAGTGTCTGGCACAGAATTGAAGTGTAAATTAATGGAATTAATATGTAACTTAAGGAAACACTGAAACCATCACTTCTCTAATAAAAAGACAGAAAAAGGCCAGCATGCTGTCTTTATTTAAAAAACAATGCCAATGTTGTTTGGAATTAGGTTCAGGATAAAGATCCTTTTCCCCCACCCTTATTCAATTTCTTATTAGAAATCATCTTGTGTGCATTTGCTAAATACACAGCCACAGGATAGTCAGTTAGATAATTTCTAGGACCATGAAGCTGCTGAAAGCATGCTTAAATGAAGCCAGCTATCATGGACCTTCATCTGTTACCATTTTTAGATGCTATATAGCTTAGGAGAAAAGTGGTTATAATACTGGCACTTGCATAAGATAGTCCAACTGTCAGTATAGGTTCAGGGATTCTTCCTTCCCTTACTTTTGAGAAAACGGATAGGTTAGGGCCTCAAGGTACAGAAAATTGGTTTCCATTCCAGGAGCAAAATAAGGATTGTCCTTGCCAAGAAGATGAAAGGAAAGGGCCTTTAGTGGTTAAATTAGTCGCTCTCACGTTAGGCTGGACTTTTCTATGTGAAAAGCAAATATTTACAAAGCATGAGAGTATTTTAGAAAATCATTAAAACATCAAATCTGCATCAGCATTATTAGAATGCTAACTTCATAAGTGGTTAATAATTAATAATTCATGTTGACTCGATTTTTTAATTTATAAGTGAAGAAAAATGAAGGAACCTGTAGATAATCTAAAGGATAACCTAGATAATCTAGGAGCTGAAACATAAATGGACAGAAAGAACAACTTAAAAATATCCTGTAACAGGAAGTAACATTTTCACACGTGTAAGAAATATATAAATAGCACACCTTCAACATTTTAAGTATAATTTTAACTATCATCAGTACTCTCCATTGAATATTAATAATGCAAATTTATCTATATTTATATCCATTTATACACAAATACATAATTTATACCTCAAGAAGGCTATGATTAGCTTATTAAAAGACAAGTACGAGTAAACTGCATAATTCACAGAAGTTCTATGAATTTCCTGCCTTTTTAGGGTAGACCTTATTTTTAAAACAAGTTTTAGTCTCTAGAAATTTAGAGAAAATGAATATACATTCTGGTGCCAGGTTGGTACTAGCCTTATTTGGGAGATCACTTTGTAAGTTATATAAATGTCTAACAACTATGCTGTAGAGCTGAAACTAATGTATTGAATGTCAACTGTAATTTAAGAAAATAAAAAATAAATTAAAAAATAAAAAGCATGAAATAAAAGAAAAAAACACACACCAAAAACAGCAACCACAAACAAACAAAAAAACCTCTGCTCTTGCCCATGCTTTTCCCTCGCTTCTCCGCCTCCTCACTAACCCTGGTGCTTCCCCATGTGGCCCTGTGTGCCCTTCCTCTTGGGAACTGTGAGAATAGACTCCCTTTTCAATAGCGCTTGTCTCCTGATCTGTTGGCCTCATCAGACTTGAATATAAAGAAAATCCCAGCTATCAATAAAAACCGGAAAAAAAGCTTAATCAAAGAACTTATATGCATATATGCATTGCCCATGGACACAGACAATAGGGTAGTAAAGGCCTGGGGTGGGAACTATGTGGAGGGGGGCAATGAAGAAATATAGGGGGGCATCTGTAATGCCCTCAACAACAAGGATAAGTTAAAAAAAAACACCACAGAAAAAAGCCAAATGTGCACTTCTTATTTTCCCTTTTTACTAACATTCTCAAATCACAGAACAAGAAACCCCTAAACACACCTTATTCATAAATGACACATGAGCACATATATGGATTGCTAAAGTTAAAATATGTTCTATTTAACAGGGGAAATTATATATAGCTTTGCCTATGTTACATTAAACATAAAGTTATTTCTCTGCTATTACCCTTGAGAATAATAAAATTCATAGGAACCATTTTTAGGTTGATGGAAACCTGAATGTTCCAATTAACTCTGGTAATTATTACTCTGAATAAAAAACTGTTTTAGCACCTTGTCTATTTAAATGAATAAACAAATGGTGTAATCCTATTATTCAATGAAAAAAAACTGCATAAGTCAGAACTAAATTTTGGTGAAAACCATTATCTTGCTAAACAAATTCAAAATGCTGTATCCAATAAATCTTATTCTTAAATTGTAATTATTTATAAAAAATGTTGTGCAATATACATATTGAACTTAATTTTGAATATCCTTATACATAATAATTTGGGTTTAAAAAACATGCTGCTTTGTAGTAAAGGATTCCTGAATTTTGAATATTTTAAAATATTTGAATGAAGTTTATTAGTTTAATATTTATGAATATTGTACTAATTAATCACCAATAATCTTACAGCAACTGGCATATTTGACAATATTCCAAACTTATAATATCACTTATGTAAATAGAAAGTATTAATGATAGAAGTGTAAATAACATCTCTATCTTAAAAATCGAGTCTTAAAATTTCACAAATTTTCTACAAATAAATTGCTTTATGTAATAGAGAAATTTACATGCTACATCTAATACAGCAAGTAGAAAAATGAGAGTGGAAGGAATAGTGTTTGGTACTTTGCATATATTATCTTCCCAAATCATCAGTATCTCTCCATGCTGAGAATTGTTTGGTCAGAAGAGAAATCTGTTATATCAAAGCAGGGGAAGATATCATGACCACTAGTTCTATGTTTCTATATTTACTTTTGACCTGTGGCAAAGCATAGAGCTGAATTTATCAACACTCTATTTCTTTGTATCTATAATTCAGGAAGGCCTTTCTCATTGCATAGAGAAACTTGTGAAAGATTTTGAAATGAACCAGAAAGTTTACTAGATGTCTTTGTCTAGTGGTCAGGGCAATCTCCTCTTTCATTGTCTGAGACATATTTCGCAACTCTGTACATTCTAGAAAAATGATAGTAATATAAGTGATTCTTATCCACAGAATTGCAATGGTTACTGATTATTGCCTTGCAGGTATTGGCCAGTTTTGCCAGTTTGCGTCTATGCATAAATTCTCTTCCATATGCTATGTCTTTTCAGTGTATCTGTCCTTGGATTTCCCTTTGAACTGATTGTAACATCTTACTAGTTCTCTCATTAATGAGTAAATTGAAATCTCCGATACGTTTTTGTTCTATATTTTTACATCATTTTTATCTTTTTAAAATGATTGCCCTTTTACAGCATTGGCGGTAGTCCATCAAGATGACTAATGGACTTACCTAACAGAGACAGGTAACATGTGTTCCCAGAAAAGTGCACCTTATTGACAGCGTAAGCTCAGGCATGACTTTCCTTGGTTCCCAGGGGTGAACTATGTATATATTGATTCATCTTAAGGTGAAACACAAAAATGTAACTTTGCTGACTCTGTTGCTCTCTTTTCTTTCCCTCTACTGATTTTTTGTTTTTGTTTCTGGTTTGCCTTGAAGCCAATATGTTATTTCCTGTTGGTGACAGCAATGATTGAGAATTGGTTTCATGGTCTGAACATGTAATGATTTCTGTAAGTAGGCTAATGGATTATAGAGTTAGAGTTCTGCACTCTGTTGGATAAGAGACAACAGAGAGTCTCATTTGTTAGTCTTTTTTTGTTTGTTTTATCTATTTGATCAATTTGAGCTCGAGACAATTAAGAATCTTGTGTTCAGTGGAATGGAAAGCAGCTGTTTGATATCTGGATCATGAATTTTTGTGTTTCTATATTTACTTTTGACCTGTGGCAAAAGTGTAGGTCTGAATTCATAAGCAGTCTAAGTGCCTTTGTACCTAGAATTCAAAAAGGACTTTACTTCTCATTGTGAGAGTATTAATAAATGAGATTATAAAGTCTTAATATAAAGGGGCTCTGTCCTGATTGGTTTATTTAGGTAAATAAATCCTAATGTAAAGAAAATATTTCTAAATTCCCCCCAAATAAAAAACAACTGTACTTTTAACATTTTAAATGTTTCAGACTTAAATGTTTTCTTTATCAAAACCAACATAGGAACATTTATGGATCCAAGTTCACCTAGATAAATCCTTGATAAATGGACCTAGTTTAATAATTTCGGTTTAATGTAAAACAGCTACATCTTTTCTGATTTATCAATATTAAATGTAATGAAAGCATACTTTTGCTCTACTTTGATTTGCTTTCCCTAAACTTCTACACATTTTCTAATCAATTGTATTAACATTAATATTTACTCTATAATACATAAGATTTTGAAAAATGTGAATTTGTGTTCAAATAAATTGAATCATTATTCTGACAGACTTTATTCCAACAGCAATTCTGTTTTGTAATACGTCACCTTGAAGATAATTTTCTTGATATCTAGCTTAAACCTCGGACTAATATTAAATTGGATGAATTAATAAATAATCAGTATTTATGTAGATTTATTTTAACATTTTGATAGTTGCATTTTTTTCTTTATTGATTAAGGTATTACATATGTGTCCTTATCCCCCCA
>NW_005353325.1:1684122-1691205 GCF_000412655.1 Myotis brandtii | reverse complement strand
CCACAAATGAGTGAGATCATGTGATATTTATCTTTCTCTGACTGGCTTATTTCACTTAGCATAATGCTCTCCAGTTCCATCCATGCTGTTGCAAATGGTAATATTTCCTTCTTTTTTACAGCAGTATAGTATTCCATTGTGTAGATGTGCCACAGTTTTTTAATCCACTCATCTGCTGATGGGCACTTAGGCTATTTCCAAATCTTAGCTATTGTAAACTATGCTGCTATAACATAGGGGTGCATATATCCTTTCTGATTGGTGTTTCTTGTTTCTTGGGATTTAATTCTAGAAGTGGGATTACTGGGTCAAATGGGAGTTCCATTTTTAGTTTTTTGAGGAAACTCCATACTGTTCTCATGGATGAGCCAAGAGAAGGCATTATCTGAAAGGCCATTTGGTGGTGTATAGGGGAGATAAATGGTGATGGAAAAAAATAAAGATAAATAAGAAAATAAATAAATAAATAAAATTTATATACCTTTGCTTTTTTTTTTAAGCTATGGAGTGGCTATAACTTTGGACTGTGTTAATCAATGTGTTTATTTTTGGCACTTTAGAAAAGATGTTAAAAGGATGAATGGGTATGTCTGTAAAAAGGTGGGTTAAGTGTGTTCATACATTTTGCTAGTCTGCTGCAATACTTACATATGAGAGATTTTTCCATTTTCCTCTCTCTAGTTTTCTTTGTGAGATACAAGTTCATTTCTTTAACTAGAAGTTATAATTAATAGGACTGGCCGAGACTATTCTGGGAGTAATAGTGACAAATAAATATAGATGTATATATTTGTGTGCTTTATTATTCAAGTAAAAAGAAAACGTTTTATTCTAAAGTCATGATTCTCAAATTTTTGGTCTCCAGATCCATTTATACTCTTATATCCCATGAATGTTTACCACGTTTAAAATTAAAATTGATAAATTAACATGTATTTATTGATTCATTTTAAGAGAGCATGATGACTGTATTGCATGTTAACATCTTAGTGTTATTATGAAAATAGTTTTGACCACATAGATTGCTGGATAAAGAAGCATTGCATTAAGCAAGGTGAAGCTTATGTATGGTCCAGAATATGAAAGAACATGATAGACAAACACTGAAAGTAAATTTTATTTGCATTTATTTCTAATACCTGAGGCTGACAAGCTATGAAAAGCATTACTATGGGGCGCGGCTATGGTGTTTTGGCTAGGTCCAAGCCTCGGAATAATGGAAGGACAGGGTCCTCTCATTGCCACGTGCAAGTCCCAGCTGGAGGGCAGGGCCCACCCAGCACAATCATAGCCAACGGCTGTGGTAGTAAGCTTGAACCTATGGTTCAAACACGTAGCCCCACGTGCCTTGTGCTAGAGTTCAGGTGCATATAGTTGAGTGAGGTTGGAGCTCACAAGAATGCTGTAAACAACGTGATCACACCCCTACTTTGCCTCGTGGCATCTGCTATAAAATAAAGACACAGCTTGTGGGCGCTGTCATTGTCTCCTCATCAGGGAGGCAGCGTCCCACCGAGACCCAGCTATTATTCTCTTGTCTGTCTTTTCCTTAATCCTTTCACCCCCCCACTCAGTTTAACTTTTGGCCGCAACATATGGCGCCCGAACAGGGACTGAGTTCTGCGACCAGGGACTGAGCTTAGAGCGCCAGAGCAGGCCCTTTGGCCGCAACACATTACAATTTTAGCAAAGTTTGACTAAATCATGGTGGGTTTGCTTACTTGATTTACTGACTGATGCCTTTTCCTACAGCATGAGAGATTATTCTTTACCTTCTGTGTAATCAGTTACTTAGAGAGCAAAGATCCTGTCTCTTAATTTTCTGTGCTTTATTTTGACATTATTATGTTCTGGATTATTTAAAAAATATGGACAACAAAGCTTGCACCCATGACCCAATCTTAATCGAATGTTCAAATCTCTAGCAACTTATTTAATTTTGCAATCCTTTTTTAAAAATATGTTTTTTATTGATTTTAGTGAGAGGAAGTGAGAGGGAGGGAGAGAGGGAGGGAGAGCGAGAGCGAGAGCGAGAGCGAGAGCAAGAGCGACATTGATTTGCTGCCTCCTGCAGGCCTCTTACTGGAGATTGAGCCTGCATTCTCAACATGTGCCCTGAGTGGGAAGCAAACCAAAGTGGTGACCTCTTGGTGCATGGGACAACACTCAACCAACTGAGCCACACTGGCCAGGGTTGATTTTGCAATTCTTAAATCAGATCACATATATCTACATCTATATCTAAGAATCCTTTACATATAAAAATATATTTTAATTTTCCCAGAGGGCCTCTGAAATATCACATAGTAATTTTATAAGAACTGCATGTGAAGAGTTGTCAAGTAGGAAGATATGCTCAGCCTGCCCCCAATTAAGTTTACAGAGGTCAGATGTTATTACTACAAATATTTCAGACAGTGTGGGCCTCATGGGAAGTCCCTGAAAATGTGTCAGTGTCCTTGCTTTTCATACGTAGTAACCTCAGGGAAACACTGTTCAAAAGTCTTACTAAATAGTTCTCTCTAGTTTCCCCATGTTTACCATATATTTTCTATATTTATCTGAGTCCTGATGGGGTGTTTTGCCTGAAGATGTTAAGCAACAAGAGTATAATGGTTTGTCATAATTTCAGTTAACTTTTAAAAGTGGATACTTTTCCACAGTCTTACTTCATTAATTTTAATCTAGCATCTTCTAGACAGTAAGGTCCCAGTCTGGCTCCACTTGTGCTGTTGAGATTTATTTCTAGACAAAATTGCAAAATAGGTAGTCATACAGTATTCCCTGCTGCATTTGGGGGCCATAAACCTCATTTGCTAAATCTTCTGAATTTCAGCATAACTGAGTCCCATTCCCTGAAGGTTCCTATGATGCATTGCTATCTCATTGCTATTTCTGGGTCTTGTAATGCTTTCCACAACAGTCTCAAGGCTAAAAATGGTAGAGACCCTGGTGGGGGTCAGGTTTTTGGCTCATTTGTCTCTTGTTATGGCTTAACTTCCGACCTAATCTATGTGTAGAGGCAGAAAGGCTGACAAACTGTCCTGGAACTTCCTCTGCTTACCCAGTGTTCCTCTGTGATGTTGACAAAAGGATCTACTAATTGGTAGACTAAACTTCTAAAAATAAGGCACATACTATTTAGGGAGTGGCCAATCTACCATAGTGAGCACAGATAAAAGACCAATAAAAAAAGAAATTTCCTGTGGTGGGGTTTAATTTCCCAGAGGCAGGCTGAAGGTTGAGAACAGAACAGACAGGTGTTCACATTTGGTCTGTTATAATCTACGAGTAATCTCTCCCCACCCACAACAGCAATAGCTGCGAAGTCTTCGATTTGTGATTACCACCATTTCAGGTTTGACTTGTAACGGTGATGTAATGAGATTGCTACATGCCAGTTGGATCTCATTTCAAAGAGATAATGCACTTTATTTTTTGAGTGAGCTCATTTAAAATAACAGTTTCAAAATACAAAATGGAGAAAAAAACGGTAGAAGAAAAAATATGATTCTTGAAAATGTGGCATTTTTTGGTTTGTTTTAGTTTTCACTCAGACAGAATGGGGAATTGAAAAGGTCTCTGTGGACTGACAGTCTCTGTTTCACATCATCACAGATGATAATAGGTCCTCAGGGAAGAGTCAGAGAATTCCTCCATTGCTGATGTGCATATCTTTTTCGCTCTGAAGATAAAAACTCAGCTAAAAAAAATCTCTGATGCTTATTCTTCACTCACTCACTCACATATCTTGTACTTATCAATCCTCTCCATGGCACTATGCTGATGAATGCATGCAAAGCAAAACATATTCAATGTATTAGTACATACGGTGTATATGATATTAGAAATATAAGATACGGATGTAATCCTTTTCATTTAAGAATGTGAGCTTTAGATAGTCTATTCACAGCCAGGCTTCTTTAGATATTGACCTTGGTATAGTTACCTGATTTCTCTGTGACTCAGTTTCCTTCTTTCCAAAATGAGTTGATATTAAGATTACATAAAAGTATACCTATAAAGCATTTCTAAAATTGCCATGAAGGGCAAGAACTCAATAACCACTTGCTTTGTTATTAAGATTAGATTACCACAAGGAGTCTTCAAATCACTAAACATCTCAGACATGAACCTCATACATTCCAGGAGCTTTTAGACACTAGGAACACATCACTAGAATAGAATTCTTATCTTTAAGGTGCAAGTAATCTCATGGGTTGCACAGACATAACACATCAGTGCTCTGTGATTAGCATTAGAGAAGTGTATCTAGGGAATGTATGGACTATTGTTGGTGCATAAAAATTAACCCCCAAACGTAGCAGCTTACAATAAAACATTTGTTATCGCACATACTTTGTGGGCAAGGAATCTGGGCTTAATGTAGTTTGGTGCCTTTGTCTCAAGGCCTTTCACAAGGTTGCAATGAAGGTGCTGGCTAAGACTGTGATTCTATCTGAAGGTTCAAGAAGCAGGACCCACTCCCAAGCTCAGGCACATGGATGTTGTTAGTAGGACTCAGTTCCTTGCTGGTTGTTGGCTGGAGCTCGTCCTTTTTTTTGTTAGACAGGCATTTCCATAGGGCAACTCTCAACTGGCTTCCAATGAGAACTAGTGAGAAATAGCAAGAAAAGGCCAGCCAGACAGAAATAAGCGTCTTCTCTTGGCTATGCCCCCTGTTTAAGCTATTGCCTTCCCTTTTTTCTTCTTTCCTTGGAACTTCTTGGAATAGTGTCTGCATGCTTCTTTTACCACAAAGATCAATGACTGCACTTAGCCTTCTGCACTCAGAGATCATCACTGACTATCACACTGTCAAATTCAATGGCCACCTTTCCGTTCATACCTTACTGAATGTCTCTGAAGCACAAGACACTGCTGATGACTTACTGCTTCATAAAACTCAATTTTCTTGGTCTACATTCTACTGCTTTTTTTCTTGTTTGTTTTCATTCCTTTCCTTGATTTTCCCATTTCTTCTTTGTTAATGGACTGCCTCTGATTTGTCTGTCCCTTAAGTAATGGCATTGCTCTCAGTGTTCTCTTTAGCCCACTGCTCCTCCTGTAAATAAATGCACTGGTAGATTCAATTTTGTACTTGCTCTCCCCTCCTCTGCATTCAACTATTTTTCCTGAGTACTCGCGATATTGACCAACAGTGGCTATAATGCCACCAATTGATGCTTGGCTATGGACCTACAGAAGTGATAGCTCTGCAGAAACAGCACATTTTTACTGACTTTTCACCAGTTCCCCTTCATTGTCTCACACTGGTTGCTGAAAGTACCTGGTTTCCCAGGTATCCCTGTAATTTCCAACTTGTCTACTCACACTACTGCTCTTAAAGACTTCGTTAGAGACTGCTCTCTGATGCTCCAGAATCCCTATCAGGACTGTAACTTCCCAGACTCTCCTTTAAATGAATAAGGTCTTATTTCTTTAATAAATCCATTATCTATATATATAAAAGGCTAAGTGACTGACTATCCATCCATCTAACCGACCAACCGACCAGCTGGTACATATGACACACATTGGCAATTTAAAAACAAAAGTTGACTCGCGCATGTGCAATACATATAAAGCTCTCGCTGGCGCCAATTGCACGTGTGTATTCCGATCTGTCATTGTCGACCGTGAATTTGGTTGACACTTTTATTATAGAGAAAGGGCGAATAACGATATTAAAATATTTCTTCTAATTAATTTCCTTTCAATGTGCACGAATCCATGCACTGGGACACTAGTGTAGTAATATTTTCAGAGGTTTGATAGATTTCCCTCTGATAGAAAATTGTGATAGTTCTGTTCTGATTGTTCTCTCTTTCTTAGTGAAGTGTTGGCAAGAACAATTGTTAAAAGTGAGAAGATGGTGTGGGTAGAAAAGACTTGAGAAGAAAATATGTGAAATAGTCTCAGAGCATCAAATAGTCAGTTGATTAAGAAAACGTAGTAGGATTGCTGGGCAGTGCTTAGGGCTCCGTAAAGTTTGATTATACATTTGTAATTTGATCCAAGATTATTTGATCCCAGAGAGTCTGGCGCTGTCTGTCCTAACTAGCATACATGTGACCTCCTAATATTTTTACCCTGTGTTGTAATTTTCTCATTATTTTCCTGTTGTAGACTCATTACATTAACACATTTTAATAAAAAATTAACACCACTACTATGTAAATAACAAAAGATAAGTATAAAATGATCATAAAATATGAAGCAATATTATTAAATTATAGCTAGTCATTACTGCATGCCAGAGGCTATGAGAGGGGGCTTACTTTCCATTTATTACAAAAAAGATTAGCAATAGTTGGAGGGAAATAAGAGCCTTGCACTAGTTGGGAAAAATTATGAAAGAGTTTGAAATGGACCAAAAAGATAACCCTTCTATGTTATCTCAGCTTTTCATTGTTCTCTGAGTCAAGTTGTAGAAAATGATGATAATGCAAATAATTCTATCCATGGAAACACAAATTAGTTGTGTCAAATGAATTGAAACTGATTATTGTCCTGTGATTAGGCCCATTTTGCATCTAATTGGAATTTTATTTCAGCACTTCTTATTCATCTAGATGTGGGTGTCCTTTGAACCTCCCTTTGACCTGCTTGCTACATCTTACTGGTTCCCTTCTTAGCCAATGAGTTCAATCTTTCACACGTGTTCATTTTATATTGGTATGAGTCATAATTTTACTTTTTAAAAAACCCCTATCCTTTAACATACCAAACAGATTTTTCTCCCTTTTATAACCAGAAGGATGGGTAAGATTTGCAAAGGGAATAATTTCCTCATTGTATGATTCAATGCTATTTAATGTTTTTGTCATTTAATGCCCCTTAGTCCACTCTTTAGACAAAAGTTATCTTAGTAAGCATATCACAATTTGACCACACTGAATTAGATTATTGTTTCTGTGGTTTGTCTGCTCTTCACAACTACAACATTGATCATACATAATTGTGATTTCAAAAGCATATAGTTGAAAACAGTATGAAGGTTCCTCAAAAAATGAAGAATAGAGTTACTTATGACCTAGCAATCCCTCTTCTGGATACCCCATAAATTTGAAAACATTTATT
>NW_005353325.1:1680269-1684032 GCF_000412655.1 Myotis brandtii | reverse complement strand
TATATATATAATCCCTATGTTCATTGTAGCAGTATTCACAGTGGCCAAGTCATGGAAACAACCAGTGTCCTTTAACAGATGATTGGATAAAGATGTGGTACATATATACAATGGAATACTACTCAGCCATAAGAAATTATGAAATACTGCCATTTGTGACAACATGGACGGATCTTGAGAATATCATCCTAAGCAAAATAAATCAATGAAAAAAGTCAAGAACCATATGATTTCACTCATACCTGGAATATAAAACTGAAAGCAACAAACAAACAAGTAAGACTAGCAAACCACAAAAAATCATAGATACAGACAAGAGTATGGTGGTTACCAGAGGGAAAATGGGCTGGAAGGAAGTTTGAAGCGGGTAAAGGGGGTCAAATATACGGTGATGGTAAGAGACTTAACTTTGGGTGATGAGCACACAATGCAATTTACAAATGATGTGTTACAGATTGTACATGTGAAACCTATATAATTTTATCAACCAATGTCATCCCAATACATTTAATAAATTTTAAAAAAGAGCATATAGTTGGAAAGATAATATCAGTTAAAATATATGTATGTGCTAGGACCCATAAGAGTTTTATAAGGGATATCACTTAAATGTATATCTCTAAATACTGCACAACTGCAATTATATCACATTCCAGAAAAGGCAAAACCACAATGAGAATAAATATTAGTGGTTGCCAGGGCCTGGGAGGTGAAGGGAAGCATGAATAAGGATAAGACAGGGGGTTTACAGGACAGTGAAACTATTTTGTACGATACTGTAATGGTAGATACATATCATTATACATTTGTCAAAACCCATAGAACTGTACAGTACAAAGAGTGAATGCTGCTGTAAACTATGGACTTTAATTAGTAATAATGCATCAATATTGCTTCATCAATTATAACTAATGTTCTACACTAATTCAAGATGTTAATAATAGAGGCACCTATGTGTGGAGAGAAAAAAGATCCATAAGGGGCTTATAAGCTGCTAGAAGGATACTCAAGCTAGTTTGATGGGGTGAGAAAAGCTTCCTGAAGGTGCTAGAGGTAGGGCAAAGGGCAGTGAGGCAGGCAGTATTGTAGGAGAGCGTAAGGGTGCCGTGTGCAAGGGTCAAAGCCACAAGAGAATGTGTGCTTTTGGAGAAATGAAGCACTGCAGCATGATTAGAAAATGAATTTCTAATGTAGCATTTGGAGATAGGGTTGGGAGGTCAGTAAAAGGGCCTTTGTTGCCAGTGACTTTCAAACTTTTTCTTAACTTCACTCTCTAAGACAGTGATGGCGAACCTTTTGAGCTCGGCATGTCAGCATTTTGAAAAATCCTAACTTAACTCTGGTGCCGTGTCACATATAGAAATTTTTTGATATTTGCAACCATAGTAAAACAAAGATTTATATTTTTGATATTTATTTTATATATTTAAATGCCATTTAACAAAGAAAAATCAACCAAAAAAATGAGTTCGCGTGTCACCTCTGACACACGTGTCATAGGTTTGCCATCACTGCTCTAAGACAACCTGCATTTGGCTTTCTGACCTGCGTTTTAGTTTTCAACTCAATACAACATACTGAGAATATTTAAGAAAAGATTCATGAGGCAACATTTACCCTAAATACTTAGAATGCATTTTTCCCTATTCTATTCTATTCTATTCTATTCTATTCTATTCTATTCATTTGTGAAAATGCTTGTCACTATCCACAAAATTGATTTTATCCACTAATGAGGGGCTGCAGCATAAACAACATTGAATTTTGTTTGTTTACTTACTACACTAAAGAACTTGGACTATCCTGAAATGTTTAAGCATGGAAGTGATATGATGTTTACATTCTCAATATTTGTCTGTTAACTGACTGAATGAATGATTGTATCCATCCATCCATCCATCCATCCACCCATCCATTCCTCAGAAATAAAGTGAAGTAAAGACTTTTCTATGCACAGATCCTACTTCAGTTTGGTTTCCCAAGTGATTCAGAAGGGAAGATGCAAATAAGAATAATGAATAATGAAAATGAGCAATATAGTACCCAGGGCTCTGGCTGAAGGAGCACAAGTACAGCTTGTGCTTGCTGACCCCCAGAGGCCATCTCTAATGAGCAGTGAGACAGTTCATCTAAGTCACGAATTGTCACCATAGCTTCTGTTTCCTTAGAAACAGGGCAACTGGTGAAGCTCTTGGCTCTGAAAACCACATAAAATATCCAGTAGCCAGATGGTCTGGCAATCGAAATTGTCATGCCTTTGTGAGCATTTATCATGAATTGGCGTCACACGAGAAAAGAAATTCTTTCAAGTGAGAACTGAGCAGGGATGGAAAGGTGTGGCCACCAGGAGTCTGTGGGTAATTGGCACTGAGGGGCAGGCAAAAGGCAGAAACCTGGGGATTGAAACTGCACCCAGTCCGACAATTCCCAGTTTACTTCTGTTGTCATTGTTCCTACTGCTTTCTCACCCACTGAGCACAGCACTGTGAAATAAATGCTGTCTCCATCCCCACAGTGTCTAGGAACAAATGGAATTTTGAACACATTTAAATACCTCTTAAAATAAATCAATTTTTTATATATCTCCTGCAAAGAGAAAATGCTAACCACCACTAGGAGAGACTAATGTAAGTATTTTATTATTCCTTGGCATATATTTCAGAGACTTCTGTGGTTCGTCAATGCTACTGCTGTTGGTAAAATACTTGCTGGACAATTATATCTGAACTTTGCCATATTATAAGACACTAAAGAAATAATAATAATAACTTCCAGTTATTAAGTGTTTACTATGTGCCAGGCACTGTACTAAACACTGTTAGGAGAGCTGGTATGAGGTAGGTACTAGTATTATTCTCATTTTACAGATGAAGAAACTGAGGCTTAGAGAGTTATTTAATGTGGTTAAGATTATGTTCAGTAATTTAAGTGCCGGTGGAGTAGAGACTGTGCTTTTAGCCACTTATTAGGTGTACCAGTTGATAATGCGGATTTTTTTCAATCAGTGGAGTTACACATATGTTGATATATATGCGATTTGATATGTATGCTATTTTGTTGTATTGAAAGCAAGTTTTGAAACTTCGTATGTCAAATTTGTTGAAGGTGTTAACATCATAGATATTTTACGCTTAAAAATGTCGAATTTCGTGCCCCAAAAAGAGGATTTGCAGGAAGTTTTAATTCATCACTTTATTTTGAAGAAAAAGTTATCATATACTTCGGGAAGCTTATGGTGAACATGCTCCATCTCAAGATACTTATGAAAGCTGGTTTAAACGCTTTAAAAGTGATGATTTCGATGTGAAAGACAAAGAACGTCCAGGTCAACCGAAAAAGTTTGAAGACCAACAATTACAAGCATTATTGGATGAAGATGTGTGTCAAACTCAAAAACAACTTGCAGAAAGATTAAACGTTGCTCAGCAAACAATTTCCGATCGTTTACAAGCAATGGGAAAGGTTTTAAAGGAAGAAAAATGGGTGTCACATCAATTGAACGAAAGACAAATGGAAAACCAAAAAGTCATCAGTAAAATGTTGCTTCAACGACATGAAAGAAAGTCTTCTTTGCATAGAATTGTGACTGGCGATGAAAAGTGGATTTATTTTGAGAATCCCAAACACACAAAATCATGGGTTGATCCAGGTCAACCATCAACATCGACTGCAAGGCCAAATCGCTTCGGAAAGAAGACAATGCTCTGCGTTTGGTGGGATCAGGAAGGTGTGGTGTATTATGAGCTTCTAAAACCAGGTGAAA
>NW_005353325.1:1672239-1680031 GCF_000412655.1 Myotis brandtii | reverse complement strand
ACCACTTGTTCTGATCGATGGCACATGCACTTTCTGAGCAGAACTTCAAAACATACAAAGAAGTGGAAAATTTGGTCTCTGAATGGTTTGCCTCAAAACAAGTAAAGTTCTATTGGGACGGTATCCACAAATTACTTGAAAGATGGGGAAATGTGTAGCTAGTGATGGACATTACTTTGAAGAAAGCACTTTTGATGTTTCTTTTGAAATTAGCATGTTTTCTTTGATTACAAAATCCGCACTATTAACCGGTACAACTAGTAACAACTTTACCAATGGTCTCCCCAAGCGTTAAGGTCATAAGCTACAAGAGCTTTAGAACAGGGCTTTGAAAACTTTTTGCATCACTTGACCCTTTTCACAGTCAAGATAAACCTAGGAATGCCTTCTACAAAAATGTATAGAAGCAAAAAAAAGTAAAGAAGGAATTACAAAGGAAAATAATAATTTTAAAATACTGCTAACAAAATTTAAGAAATATTAAGATGATTCACCCTTATATATATTAAGAAATACATATGCTTCTTTAGTAATGTCTTGAATAAGATCAGACAGTGGGTCAAATAGCTGCCATAATTTTGAGGTAGTAATTAGAGTCATTTACCCTAATTTTCAATGATATATTGAAATATGTGCAATAACTGGAATCAGATATAAAATCTGATATTTAGGAGCTTTTTATTGGTTGAAAGTCACAAGTACTGATAATCCACAGTTGCCAACATTTATCATGGAAAAAAATATTAAATTCCCCTTTCCCTTTCAAACTCAAGGACATCTAGAATCCTGTCCATCCCTCCGGGGTTCCATGGATTTCAGAATAGGAGCCCTGATTCTCCAGCTAGGACCATTTTCACTCCCTGCCCCAGTCCAGGGAACCTTTGGTAATATCCGAGACACTTTTGGTTGTCAGTTCAGGGGTGATATAGTACTGGCTTCTAGTGGGTAGAGGCCAAAGATGCAGTTAAATATCTTATGATGCTCAGGTTAGCACCAGAGAACAAAGATTATCCAGCTGAAAACATCAATAATGACAACATTAAAAAACCCTGCTTTAGAGCAAGAAGATTTGGGTTTGAGTTCAAATGCTAACACTCAAACGTTGAGTGATCTTGGGAAATATTTCACTTCTGAATCTTGGTTTTTCTTTTTAAAGAAGAGTGTTAAGATTAGAGGGCTTTTGTGAAGATAAAATAAAATGGTATGAAAGTACATAGTAACGCCCTAACCAGCTTGGCTCAGTGGATAGAACATCGGCCTGCGGACTGAAAGGTCCCAGGTTCGATTCTGGTCAAGTGCATGTACCTTGGTTGCGGGCACATCCCCAGTAGGAGGTGTGCAGGAGGCAGCTGATCCATGTTTCTCTCTCATTGATGTTTCTAACTCTCTATCCCTCTCCCTTCCTCTCTGTAAAAAAATCAATAAAAAAATATATTTTTTAAAAAGAAAGTACATAGTAAAGTAATACATCACACAGTTGTTTTCAAACTATGTTGTAAAAAAATCAATAAAAATATATTTTTTTTAAAAAGAAAGTACATAGTAAAGTAATGCATTACACAGTTGTTTTCAAACTATGTTGCTTTGAGTCCTTGGATTACTAGTACACAAGGTCATTCAGGGGCAATTTCTTATGAGTGATGGGAAGGTTATAAGGTTCAGGTATCTAACCTACACCATCAGCAGAAATTTTCTGCTTTTCATTTATTATATAAATTAATCTTCTGTGAAAGATATAGAAAAAGAAAATATGCTGTTCAATATAATGCTATTTAAATATTATATGATTATTGTTTTAAGTATGTCATGATAGCCAAACATAAGAAAATGATTCTGACCCCTTTATCTCTTAGCATTTCATCCCTTGAATGTCCACATTATTGAAGGGGTTATGTTAGCTAGCATTACTTTTCTTCAAAGTTTGGACACAGCAACTGGCAAAGAAAAATACACACTCCACTCAGTTGGCTTCCACGTGTCCTATTTTAGTGATCAGTTTCTTTATTCAAGCATTGAAAACACATCAAATAAAAGTAGTGAGACATTCATTTTCCACAACCACCTTTCCTCCTCCTGCTGACACAGAACAGAACTTTCTCTTTCTCAGTTTCATGCATATGGAGATCAGTTTGCTTTCCTTTGAACTAGATAATTGTAAGAATCACAGAACACCCAAAGCCTGTCCATGTATATTTATGTTCACTAACACGGTTACACAAGGGATCAGCAGAAATACTACTGGTTCTGTTGGTTTAAATTAAATTCCTTAATCAATCCCCTGAGAAGTGTTATCCAGGAGGTAACTGCCGAATGTGCATGAATCTTTTATGTGCTTCATTCTGTAACAGTTTCTGGGAGGCCTGCAAAATGTGAATTTTGCACAACAAAAATGATCTGCTGACATCAGACAAGGCATCAAGTGGTTTCCTCATCTCGAAAACTAATAATACAGGCCTGATACAGCAGAGCACAGATAAAATAGTGTTGTGCTTTTCTTTCCTTTCTTTCTTTTTTTTTAAAATTTTTTTACTTAAACCTTCCTCCACCCATCTCCCTTAAAGGTAGCAGAAGATATTTCTTCTACTTCTATATGCCCAAACTTTATTATTATTTAGTTTCTAAAATAATCAGTGAAGTCAGATCTATCAATATCATCCACTTTATCAACCGAGGAGGCCAAGGCTCAGAGAGGTTGAGTAAGTCCATTAGCCCAAGCCACTTAGCTTATATAAGCAGCTGAAGGAAGATAAGAACCAAAGCTTTTTATTATTATTATTCAAGAGTATATGGTTTTCCACCTATTTATATATTTTTCGATTTCTTCCTTCAGTATATTAAAATTTTTCAAGTTCAGTATCTTATAATTTTACATCCTTAGTTAAATTTATTTCTAGATTTTTTATGCACTTATAAATGGGATTGTTTTCTTAGCTTCCCTTTATGATAGTTTATTATTAGTATATAAAATACAACTGTTTTTGAAAATTTATTTTGTATCCTGCTACTTTACTGAATTCAGCCATACTACCCAAAGCAATCTATAAATTCACCTCAATTCCTATCAAGATACCAATGGCATCTTTCACAGAAGTAGAAAAAATATTCCAAAAAGTTATGTGGAATTGTTACGAGAGAGAGGTTCTCGGGGTACTGCTGAAATGAGAATTTCAGAGGCCCCATGGGAGAATGAGATGCGGTAAAAGGCTTTACTTGCACGGGGTTACATTTCTCAGGTCCCAGGGTCCCATCCCCCTTAATCCAGTCCTGGAAAAGGTGCAGCTGGGGTTCAGCAGAGCCCAAAGCAAGGCCAGTGTCCAGAGTTTCCTTTCCCTGGTGCAGCTGGGTGTAGTTCATAGAAAAAATATTCCAAAAAGTTATGTGGAATTGTTACCAGAGAGAGGTTCTCTGGGTACTGCTGAAATAAGAATTTCAGAGGCCCCATGGGAGAATGAGATGTGGTAAAAGGCTTTACTTGCACTGGGTTACATTTCTCAGGTTCCAGGGTCCCATCCCCCTTAAGCCAGTCCTGGAAAAGGTGCAGCTGGGGTTCAGCAGAGCCCAAAGCAAGGCCAGTGTCCAGAGTTTCCTTTCCCTGGTGCAGCTGGGTGTAGTTCAGCATTCAGGCCAGATTAAAGTCCATTGTCTGTTGTGTACCACATGGCCATGAGCCATGGGGCGCAGGGGAGTGCATCATGCCACAGGAGAGCCAGGAACCCGGCGTGCCAGAGAGAGGAGAGAGAGCCTGCTTCTTTGTCTAGAAGTTTACACATTCAGGCTTTGAGTGCTTGTAGTGGCCACACCCATTCTGGCCACTGGTGTGACTGGCAGACAGGTAGGTACCTGCCCATGTCACTCAGACCTTACTGGGCATGCATCAACTGTCTTTATCCAGTGCCTTCCCCTACTGAGCAGTGGGGAACAGACTTGGAGAGTGTTAAATGCAGCTTTTTGGCAAAGCTGTATAAATGACATGCCTATGTTTTCTAGTGTTCCCTTTCCTCCTTTCCTGTTAAATAATAACCAGGTTATTACAAAGGCATCAGAACCACAAAAGACCCTGGATAGCCACAGCAATCTTGAGAAAGAAGAACAAAGTTGGAATAATCACGCTACCTGATATCAAATCATACTACAAGGCCACAGTAACCAAAACAGTATGGTGCTGGCATAAAAACAGACATATAGATCAATGGAACAGAATAGAAAGCTCAGAAATAAACCCACACTTTATGGTCAATTTATATATGACAATGGAGGAAAGAACATACAGTGGGGTAAAAACAGTCTACTCAATAAAGGCTGTTGGGGAAAGTGGACAGATACATGCAAAGAATAAAACCAGACAACCTTCTTAAACCATACATAAGAAAAAATTCCAAATAGAATAAAGGTTTAAATGTCAGACTTGAAACCATAAAAATCCTAGAAGAGAAGATAGGCTGTAAAATCCAGACATTTCTTGTAGCAATATTTTTCTGATATAGCTCATTGGGCAAGGGAAACAAACAAAAATAAACAAAGGGGAGTATATAAAACTAAAAATATTTTTGCACAGGTAAGGAAACCATCAACAAAATAAAAGGTCAATTCACTGGATAGGAGAACATATTTGCCAATGATACAGCTGATAAGGGGTTAATATCCAAAATTTATAAAGAACTTACACAACACCAAAAACAACAACAACAACAACAAAAACCCAAACAATCCAATTTAAAAATTGGGCAAAGGACCTGAATAGACACTTCTCCAAAGAAGACCAATAGATGGCCAATAGATATAAGAAAAGATGCTTAACATCACTAATCAACAGAGAATTGCAAATTAGAATCACAATGCAATATCACTTTACACCTGCCAGAATAGCTATCATCAATAAATCAACAAAAATGTGTTGGCAAGGTTGTGGAGAAAAGGGAACCCTCATGCACTGTTAGTGGGAATGCAGACTGGTGCAGTCACTGTGGAAAACAGTATGGAGTTTCCTCAAAAAACTAAACATGGAACTGCCGTATGACCTAGCAATTCCACCTCTGGGAATATATCTGAAAAAAAAAAACCACAAAAACAGAAACACTAATTCGAAAGACTATATGCACCCCTATGTTCATTGCAGTGCTATTCATAATAGCCAAAATTTGGAAGCATCCCAAGTACCCATCAGTAGATTAGTGGATAAAAAAAGCTGTGGTATATTTACACAATGAAATACTACTCGGCCGTAAAAAAGAAGGAAATCTTACCTTTTGCAACAACATAGATGAACCTGGAGAGTATTATGCTAAGTGAAATACCAGTAAGCCAGTCAGGGAGGGACAAGTACCACATGATTTTGCTTACATGTGGAATCTAGTAAACAAAATAGAAAGACTCATAGATACAGAGAACAGCTGACAGCTGTCAGAAGGGTTGGGGGTTGAGGGGCTGAATGAGAAAGGTGAAGGGATTAAGAAAAAAAACCTCAGAGACATGGACAACAGTATAATGATTACCAGAGGGAGAGGAAGGTGGAGGTGAGTAGAAATGGGTAAAGGGGGGATAAAGGGTGATGGAAGGAGGCTTGACTTTGGGTGGTGAACACACAATACAATATGCAAATGATGTGTTATAGAATTGTACACTTGAAATTGATACAATTTTATGAACCAATGCAACCCCAATAAATTCAATAAAATTTTTTAAAAAAAGTATATGGTCTTGACTACTGCTAGAGACTGCCTTTCTTCATCTAATCCTTCACCTCTTCCCTGTGTTGGCAATGTGGTAATGTGGTGATTATTTAAGCACTTCATTTGCAATTGAACTAGGAGTGAGGTTAGTTTCAAAGGACTTGACCACTCTGTGGTGCTTGCTCCTCTATTGCTTTCTTACCAAGGCTAACTGGCGGTGGATGCAGAAAGGAAATGTAAGGTGCACCCTCTGTGGTTTTCCTCCTTCCATGCTTCATTGAATTGTACCCTGAAGTCCTCCATAACTCCTTTGGCCAGGTGGCTGGATGTGAAGCCCTCATTGGCTTAAAAGAAAGTTGTCAAAATAGATCCAGGGAATAAAGTTGTCAAAATTTCAGATGCTGAACTTTCAAAGGCTTTATTTCAAGCATGGCATGAAAACAATTTGAAAACAGATTTAATCCAGTTGTTGACCTCTTTCCCTCAACTGAAAAGGCAATCTCCTTTAGCCATGGGAACAGCCATGCGGACAGTAGGTAAGTCCAAAAAGAAAGATTTCCCAAGCTCCACACAGCAGGTATAGTCAGCCAGTAGCAGGTGGGATGTGACACCATGGCCTCCCGAACAAGCATGGACAAAGCCCATGCTTTCACTTCTCCATCTTATGGTCCACTGGTGAGAATTCTGCATGGAGGATAGCCAATGTGTTGTCTTTTCAATTTCCTGCAGAAGCAATGCTTGCCTATGTGCCTAAGACATTGTTCAGTGCTCCATCTGGTTTACTCGTATGGGTAGCAACCTTCTCCACATGCTGGAATTGAACATTGGGGGCATGTGACACTTACAGGAAGAGTGAGCATGTGTGGAGAAAAGAGCTCTATCTAGGCAACATGCAGAAATTGGAACCAGCCTACTGTATCCAAAAGTTCATAGGCAGCCAAGGAAAATATATATATTTTTTACTTTAAGCAATATATTTTTATTGATTTCAGAGCAGAAGGGAGAGGGAGAGAGAGATGGAAACATCAATGATGAGAGAGAATTATTGATTGGCTTCCTCCTGCACACCCCACACTGGGGACTGAACCTGCAACTTGGGCATATGCCCTGACTGGGAAGTGAACCGTGACCTCCCAGTTTATAGGTCGATGCTCAACAACGGAGCCATGACAGCTAGGCTAGCCAATGAAAATAATCCCTTTCATGCACAGATACTTTTATATTTCCTACAAGTGTTCAATAAAATGGTCTTTAATAGTTATAAGCTCCCAGAGGGAGGGTATTGATGAGCTCCAAGTCTATGGAAGAGCCTTATATTGACTGAGGTAGTTTAAGTACTAAATGTTAGTTGGAAAGCAACTAACATTTATGGTATTCTTAACTATGTGACTGGAACTATGTATAACGTTTTATATCCACTATCACTTGTAACCTGCATAAATCCCTATAGAATTATATTGTTTCATCTTCATTTTACAGATGAAGAAACTGAGGTTTAGCAAATATGAGGGTTAGCAAGTAAACTTGGCAGAGGTCAGAAAACTGGCAAGAGATAAAATTTGGATTTGAGCCGGTACTCCTAGCTGAGAAAGAAGGAAAAAAAAACACAATGAAAAATAAGGCCAAATAGTAAAGGGAGATGGAGGCAGCATGCATCCATTTTTCCTAAGGAGAAAAAACATATGTATGTATGTATGTAAATGTTTGTATGTAAATGTGTATGTGTATAGGCATGAGGGAATCTATCTTTGAGAAAGAGAAACTCTAACTTCACTCAATGTTTGTGTACCTACGGTATCTATGGTATACCTTCAAAGAATTGAATCTTCTATGGGAGATGACATCAATCTCAATAATAAAATAATAGCAACTGGTAGATATACTGAGGTTGGATGGGATCCTTGATTTGACTCTGGTCTAAACTGTAAGTTTCCACCAGGGCAGGCACTAAAACTTGTTTATTGTTTTACCCCAGAGCCTAGTGCAGCCCCTACCTAGCCCAGGGTCACAGCCAATGGGATTCAAACTCAGGCAGTTTAGCAACAGAGCCAAACTCTAAACCATGACTTTTCCCTGTCTCTAACAGAACAATCCTCTCCCTAATACTCTACACCAGTGATGGC
>NW_005353325.1:1657887-1671932 GCF_000412655.1 Myotis brandtii | reverse complement strand
CAGTGATGGTGAACCTATGACACGCGTGTCAGAGGTGACATGCGAACTCATTTTTTTGGTTGATTTTTCTTTGTTAAATGGCATTTAAATATATAAAATAAATATCAAAAATATAAGTCTTTGTTTTACTATGGTTGCAAATATCAAAAAATTTCTATATGTGACACGGCACCAGAGTTAAGTTAGGGTTTTTCAAAATGCTGACACGCTGAGCTCAAAAGGTTCGCCATCACTGCTCTACACTGTGATTTAGGACAGGACTGCTTCCTTGGTGTGGGTGTTGTATCAGATTCTCTTTATATTTTACATGCAAGTTTAGTAGAAAATAAACTATCCAGGGAAATGTTGCCTGACTCTGAGCTTAAGAACAAAGCTGAATATCCATAGCCTCTTGCATCATTTTGCCAATTTCTTATTCAGCGTGTGCATCGAAACATGAATAAATATAGAAGATTAGGATGCCCCAGATGACTGGGAGCTGCCTGGGAGGATTTTATTCTGCAAAGCTTCTGCATAACATGATAGATGGAAATGTTCAAGAAGTCTGCACATAAATAATAGATGCATCTAAAAAAAGGGAGATACTTGAGGCTTTTTAAAGCCACTGCACCATAAGATTTTTTGGTTTCTTGTTTTTGTGTTTTTTTTTAGGATGCTGTAGGTAGGTCATATAAATTATGGATACTCAGCTTGTGGATAACTAACTATTGAATAAGCTGGAGTTTACTACATTGATGTGTCACATCTGCTAGGTGGTGGATAATCCATCGTGGTGCTACTGCTCCGCTTTTTGGCCCTGTTAATGCCTAACCAGTCCCATAAAATCACACTGAGGCAAAGTCAGAAAGTAGGAACAACATTTGTACAGTGATATTCAATACAGCATTATTTATAATAGCAAAATCTGGAAACATCTCATTATCCAAAATTAGATTAATTGTTGAATTTTGGCATATCTGGATAAAGGAATATTATTATAGTAGAATAGTGTTTATAATGAAAATATTAAATGCTTAAAATATGATAGATAATGGGACATCTAGAGTACTTGATATTTTAAATACCCCTTCCTCATTTATAAAACCAGATTATTTTCAGTAATAATCATGAAATGTAACAAACTGTAATAATGGGTCAGAAGAGAAATATGAACAGTAAAATATTTTCAATGTTAAACTTTTTATATGATTACATGCCAATGAAGAAACAGACTACAGTAGATTTAAAAAGTAAACATTATAATATCAAAAACAGAAAAAGTAACCAATTAATATTTTTATAGTAATTTTTTGGAAGGAAGGGGGAAGGGCATGGGGAAATACTACCAAAAGGCTGAATTCCCTTTTTCAGTAAGCTATTTGCACATCTAATGACAGACTGAAGTAACTCAAGTGCTGTTTCTTCATTTTTACAACCACTATGCTAGCACTGTTTATTTCAAACCTACTGGTTAAGTAAAGAAACGTACAGAGCATAGTTGAATACATGAGCTGCACCCAACATGAGCTGGGATGATTCCAAAACTTCTGAAATGACCTTTTAAGAGGGAAAAATATGCCCTAGCCCATTTTGCTCAGTGGTTAGCATCAGCCCATGGACTGAAGGTTCACGGATTCGATTCAGGTCAAGGGCACGACTTTGGTTGCAGGCTCAATCCCTGGCACTGGATGGGGTGTGTGAGGGAGGCAACAAATCAATGTGTCTCTTTCACATTGATGTTTCTCTATCTCTGTTTCTCTCCCTCTCCCTTCCAATTCTGACTAAAAAATCAATAAAAACAATATCCTTGGGTGAGGATTAACAATAACAACAAAATAACAACAAAAAGAGGGAGGAATATCTATAGCTGGTTCTTTGTGTCATGGACCACACAGGGAGTCCTTTGAATTAACTCCTATGCAGATTATTAAAGTGTAAATAACTAAACTGTGGTGATTTGAAGCTTAAATATATATTATAGTAGAGGCCTGATGCACAAAATTCATGCAAGGGCCTTGGCCCCGGCCCCCACCTGCTACCGCTACGGATTTGTCTGGAAGGAAGGACGTCCGGAAGGATGTCCGGTCTAATTAGCATAGTAGCTAATAATTATTATAGATTAGTAAAATCCATCAGTGTCTTCACTAAATGTTTATAATTTAGATTAGCAAAAAAGTAAAAGAAAAAAAAAACAATTTGGAGGAGTATTTTATTTCTGACCTTCAGAATGCTGGAGCCTTGTGATAATACAAAGCAGGCTGAATTTTAGTTGGTTTTATTTATTAATTACTGCTTTTAATTTTTCTCTAATCACCCTCTTGCTGCCCACACCTGGGATGACTACTCCTACTGTCCCAATCCTGAAACATCCTTGATGATGATAAATCTCTGGGGGGAAAAAGATATAAGATTGTATATCAGGTATACTTATTTAGGCTTACTATGTACAAAGAACCTTTGAGACTTCATTCTGCACATGGTAGGATGAAATGGCCCGGCGAGATTTCTGCCATTTTAATACCTGAAACTAAACGGGTCACCTAGGCACACACTGAGTAAGCCAGGAAAAGATGCTCCCTGCTGGATGAAGGCCAGCAGACCAATCAGAGCCTCTTTCTGGAAAAATATAAATGCCAAATGCACACACGAGGGAGGTTAATTACACTTGAGTACTCGTTAAGTTCAATGAATATTCATTTGGTTCTTCATGAAGTCAGTCTAGTATGTTTGGTTTTTGTTTTTGTTTTTGCACTAAACCCTCCATTATCCAAGCTTATCTCTGTGGGTGCAACTTAAAAGAATGGTTTAGTTTAAAAGAAAATGAGCAAAAAATAGAGGTACGATATAAACACTAGTAGGAAATACAAACATTTTATCTATATAATTGTGAGATAATGGATGCTTTTTTATTTTCTTAGCATTTTTTTCTATATATCTACCATGAGCATGTGATGCTGGCTTTTCAGGAAATTTTTTAATGAGATAACTGTATTTCTATTTTCAACTTGATTGGCTTTAAAAGGAGGAAAAAAACCTTTTATATGTATAATTCCTTGCATTGAAGAAGTTCCCTTTTCTCTGAAAAAACAAGTGAGGGCAAAAAGGAAAAGGGCTATAACCTGCTGAGATAAAGCCCAGTTTATTCTGGGCCTAGTTACCCGAATTTTTATTTCTATGCTGGTGGGGCAAAAGGTCCATTTGAAATTTTTCCGCAGTAAGAAGAGACAGAGATAATGGTCAGATAGTTACCTTGGGTTGGGAAGGTGAGGTGGGTTAGCGATTTAACAATCTCTTGCTTACACCAAAAGGTTATTTTTGAAGATAAGAGTACTGAATGTTCCCAGTTTCCACAGTTGTCATGGAAACCTTTTAGCTAGCTGAATAGGTTAGCAGGATTTTATGTTCCTCACTTTGACAAATACAAGAAGACATGATCCCAGCTTTGCATTGCTAATCAGAAAACTTCTGTTTTCCAGTCTTCCAGCGCTTGATTAGTAACCTTTTCTTAATATTTATCTTCTTCTTCACAACATAAAGCAACAGGCGAGTTCTCTTTCAAAAATCATTCCCACTTTAGACGCGGAGCCAAAATCGTGACTGGGCTGACCTTGTTGTGTTTGGGAGCAATGCTGCTTGCAGCGCTGAAAGGCTCCTGCAGGTTAATTTAGGCTCCTGCCGAAACTCTTTGATTTGTACTGACTTTCAGTGGTTTCCTGGAGGTAAACTCAGTTGCTAATAGGCAGGAATTATTCCTCATTTTAGGAGCAACAGTCTGCCCACTCCAGCTTATAAAGCACAGGTAAGCTTTCCGAAAAAGGCACCCTGAGGCTAAAACCAAAACAGCCATGTCACATGGGTGAATGCATATCCAGCAAATCTTTTTCTTCCTATTTTTCTGTAACAACACTCCACATTGCTTTGGAAGGTGGACATGGTCTGAGAATCCAAAGGCAAATGGGAAAACTAACAACTGCATTGCAGGCAAAAGTCTGACAAATTTGGATAATCTAGTTGAAGATGGAATTTGTTGGGTTTCGTTAAGAACAAAGCCTTGTGTGTGTATGTGGGAGGGCTTTGAGAAGGGCACCTCAAAGCATGTGGTTTGTGAAGCAGTGTGCAACTAACAGTTAAGTACAATGTAACAATTAAGAACATGTATAAGAATATATGTAATACTATTTGTAATAAGCAATAAAACAATTAAAAAAAAAGAACATGGGCTTTCCAGTTATGTGAATTTGGGGAGTTCGTTTTGTGTCTCAGTTTATCAGTATAATAGAAATAACACCCATCTCATAGGGTGGCAGTGAGGATTACTGAGTTAATATGTACATGCTGCTTATCAACCCTGATACATAACACATGCTATTTGGCTCAAAAATTGCCTGAGAGAGTCAGGAGTGATGGGAAACAAAGAAGAGTGAAAAGACAGAATAGAGAGAAAACCAATAAAGGGAAAAGGACCATGAAAGAAGAAGGCACATCTGGCTGGAGGGTAGTGCCATTACCAGCTGCATCAACTGTTGGATGTGGCCCAAATGCCCACCCCAGCCCCACATCCCACTGAGCCTCATTTTTCACTGGTTGCAACTGAGATGATTTTACAGAATTCGTTGAACTAACACAATGCTTTTCCTGATCTGATTATGCCCCAATGGAATCCTGCTTTCTTTTGTTAAATGTTCCAATGTCTGTTCTGCTCTAATGCAATGATGCTTGTATAAGAAACCTCTAGTTAATAATAATATAAAAAAGTGCAGTTCCAAAGGGGTTTGGGATGAGGGGTTTCAGCCTTGCCATAGCAGAGTTATATTTTTTCTGGGAAATTCAATAATTAAAAAAATGCACCCATACATTCTTCTTGCAATGTATTAAATAGATGGATGCAAATGAATAAAAAAAGAAACCAACCTAAACTTCATTGCATAAACCCTGAACAGTGTATAGCACCAGGCCAAAAATCAATGATTTGAAGACCATCAAAACAAACTGTAGCACAGATCACAATTCCGATATTAAAAAGTTGATGCCAAATGAGAAGCCAGGCATGAAAATAAAAGAGCTTGGGTTCATGTTTTATATGAAACGTGGGCTTTCCTATACTCACAAAATGACTTTTCATATACATTATGATAAATTTGGAGGACTTTTGTGCAATAATAAGTGATAATATGTATAATGCAAATTACATTCTCTATTTAATCAATCATGTTATTCAAAAATATGTTATAAAACCTTATTTTGTAGATAGAAAAAATATCTATTTCTGCCACTTGATAATGATATATTATAGTATATATTACTCTGCATTTATTCTTTCACTTTTTTCATGTGGCTCTTTTCAATCCTACTTCACATTCCAAAAGTCTTTTTATTCCCACTGAGCACAGAATGTGAGATGCTTAATAAATATGGGCCAAATAAATGAGTGAATTATGACTTAATAATGGGCATTATGATTTGGAGAATTTAGTGAATAATAAATTGATACTCTCACCTCTTCAAATGAATTAAATCTTATTTACAATCAAATTTCATTTTTACCAATGTAATACATGCACATAGTAAAAAAGTTTAAAAGATCTTAAGAAAATAAAGCAGCTCCTGCCCACTCTTGTCTACCCTTTAATCTGGCTCTCTAGAGAAAATAACTTTGAACCATTTTAGATTTTTCTTCTCGTACTAGCTTTCATATTTCAAACATTATACTTTTATTTTTTAAATCTTTATTGTTGAAAGTATTACATATGTTCTCTTTTTTCTCCCATTGATCCCTTCTAGCCCACCCTGGCCCTCCACTCCAGGCCTTCACCACACTATTGTCTGTGGCCATGGATTATGCATATATGCATGCAAGTTCTTTGATTGATCTCTTCCCACCTAACCACCCCCACCTTCCCTCTGAGATTCCACAGTCTGTTCCATGCTTCTATGTCTCTTGATCTATTTTGTTTATCAGTTTATTTTGTTCATTAGATTCCACATATGAATGAGATCATGTGATACTTATCTTTCTCTGGCTGGCTTATTTTGCTTAGCATAACACTCTCCAGGTCCCTCCATGCTATCTCAAAGGGTAAGAGATCCTTCTTTTTTCTTTCTTTTTTACAACTGAGTAGTATTCCATGGTGCAAATGTACCACAACTTTTTTATCCACTTACCTACTGATGGGCCCTTGGGCTGTTTCCAGATCTTAGCCATTGTAAATTGCACTTCTATGAACATAGAGGTGCTTACAGTTTTTCTAATTGGTGTTTTGGTTTCTTATGATATATTCCTAGAAGTGGGATCACTGGGTCAAATGGCAGTTACATTTTTAATTTTTTGAGGAAACTCTATACTGTTTTCCATAATGGCTGCACCAGTCTGCATTCTCACCAGCAGTATACAGGGTTCCCTTTTCTCCACATCCTCACCAGCGCTTGTCATTTGTTGATTTGTTGATGGTAGCCATTCTGACAAGTTGTGAGGTGATATCTCATTGTTGTTTTAATTTGCATCGCTCTGATGATTAGTGACTTCGAGCATTTTAGGGTACTTATGAATAAACTTAACCAAGGAGGTGAAAGACTTGTACTCTGAAAACTACAGGACATTGAAAAAAGAGATAGAGAAAGATATAAACAAGTGGAAGAATATACTGTGTTCATGGTATAATTAATATCATTAAAATGTCCATATTACCCAAAGCAATCTATAGATTCAATCCAATCCCTATTAAAATACCAATAGCATATTTCACAGATCTAAAACAAATACTCCAAAAATTTATATGGAATCAAAAAAGAACTTGAATAGCTGTAGCAATTTTGAGAAAGAAGAACAAAGTTGGAGGATCACAATGCCGGATATCAAGTTATACTACACAGCCACTATAATCAAAACAGCCTGGTACTGGCACAAAAACAGGCATATAGATCAATGGGACAGATCAGAGACCAACCCAAGCCATTAAGCTCAACTGCTATCTGACAAAGGAGGCAAGAACATACAAGGGAGTCAAACAGTCTCTTCAATAAATGCTTTTGGGAAAATTGGAGAGATACATACAAAAAAATAAAAAACAAAACTAGTCAACCAATTTATACCATACACAAAAATAAACACAAAATGGATAAAGGACTTAAATGTCAGCTGGGAAACCATAAAAATCCTAGAAGAAATCATAGGCAGCAAAATCTCAGACATCTCTCATAGCAATATGTTTGCGGATACATCTAGGATAAGGAGAAAATAAACAAATGAGACTACATCAAAATAAAAAGCTTCTGCACAGCAAAAGGAACAATCAACAAAACAACAAGAAAGCCAACTGCATAGGAGAATATAGTTGGCAATGATACATCTGATAAAGGGTCAATATCCAAAATATATAAGGAACTCATACAACTTAACAAAAGGAAGACAAACAATCCAATTAAAAAATAGGCAAAGGACCTAAATAGATACTTCTCCAAAGTGGACATACCAGAAGAATTGGCCAAGAGACATAACATTATGCTTTTGCCACTGCATTGCCACATCCAATTCTCTGACACTTAGTGTCTCACAATTCAATTATAACTAGAGTTAGTTCCAACCCGAGTCCCAAATGTCTGTTCCTACTGCAGATCCAGCTGTGAGTCCTGGATTTCCCCAAGCCACCTGCACTTCTATCTTGACTATAAATTTGTGAGTTCCAACAATTCCCTTTCGGTTTGGATAATTTGCTATCACAACTCACAGAACTTTCTAAAAGCACTTACAATTACAGTTTTATTATAAAGAACACAACTCAGGAACAGCCACATGAAAAAGATGCCTAGGTCTTGGTGAGAGCGGGCGGGGAGGGGGGGGGGCGCAGAGCTTCCATGCCCACTCCTAGTGGAATCTGGGCATGCCACCCTCCCAGCACATTGCTGTGCTCACCAGCCTAGAGCTCTCTGAGCCTCACTGTCCAGCTTTTTAATCAAGGTTTCATTATGTAGGCATGATCGGTTAATATCATTGGCTCCATGATTGAACTCAATCTCTGCAGGTTGTGAGAAGGGCTTAAAATTCCAATGCTGTGGTCACCTGATTTTTTATTTCTGTTGACCGACCCTCAGTCTTAAGCTATGTAGGGACCTACTTCATTAGAATAAACTCAAGTATGGTGGAAAAAGGCTTTTGATGAATAACAACAACCATTCCCATCACTTAGGAAATTCCAAGGGTTTTTGGAGCTGGGTGCCAGGAACTAAACAAACGTTATGTTTATGATTATATACATCGTGAATCATCTCATTGTTAACCTTAGAATTTGGGGGCAACTGTCTAGTAGGAAAACCTACTGCCCAATGTGAGGGTCAGACTTGTCTGTGGCTGAAAGTAAATCGACAGAGGCATGCTGGCATTGTTAAATGTGGCTGTCTCAAAGATGGATGTCTGTTGCTGCGTGTACAATTTGGCTGTGAGGACTGAATTGATCACATCAATGGCAGCAACGAAGGTTCCAATCAAGGCTGCAATCCACTTACATCAGCTCCATATGGGCACGACCTGGAATAGATTCACTTGATTAAATCCAAAGGAGCAGACAGAAAGTTGGGTACGGGCATGGGAACTAAGACATTTTATTAAGAGTTTCTGTGCAATTCATTAGAATAGAAATTTACTAAAGTGATAATAACCCTGGGATTAGAGGCAAGAGATCTAGATTTCACAGTGCACTGGTGTTCCACTCATTTCCAATTTAACAAGACAGTTTCTGGGGGGAAAACTGAACTGTCTCTGACCATATACGCATTGAATGTAAACATTCCAGTGGTTTTATAAAATATCGCATGTTATTTTGTGCACATAAATAAACTATGTTGAATATTGTAATTCATTAGGAAATCAGTTCTTGATCAGTAAGTTGTCATTCTTCTAAATTCTGAATTTTTAAAACTCTTGTATTATATATGTATTTGTTGTCACTTTACAATTTTCTAGAAAAAAACTAAGTGTGCTACCTCTAGTAACTTTCATTTGTTCTCAATTTCTCAAGTTTATTATTTTCTCAATAGTGATCACATTGCCATGTTTTCAATATATTACGTTTAATTTTATAACAACATCCCCCTAGCTTTTGACTTCTTAATTAAGGACAGAACATATTTAAATGTAAAATGGCAAGTGCATAGCTTAAACTTATCTATGGGTAGGACAGGGATTGGTGGCTTGTTACATCGTTACAAAAACGAACACAAGCACATGGAACTGGCATCTTGGCTGTGACTGCACCCTTCTCTGAACTCAGATTAACAATTCTAATCAGTTCTGGAAAGTTGAACATCCATCTGTTTTCTGATGATTTCATATATAGTTTTCTTTACCTTCATATAACTGTCTATAGCACTATCCATGACACTCTATAATCAGGAGTATGATAGCACACACTGCAAGAAATTAGCTCTTTTAACAGGATATGAATATGAGAAGATAAAGCAGCATTATCTAGAATGCTGCTTTTCATTCTCTAACTCTGTTTTCATCGTTGAACAAAGGTCATCTACATCCTTTGATGAGGTTGTTAGTTTAAATGGCCTCTTCAGAAACCTCACAGAAACTTAGACTCCATCCTGTGTCATTTGTTCGCCACACCATTTTAATTGCTGTCTTGCTGATGGAAGGGGCAGGCACTGGAGTGAGGTGTGAGAATGAGAAAACCAAGGGTTGCCACTTAATATCGTCATAATGACGGGGCTTTAGACTCTATCTGTTTTTAAACAGACTGTTGCTGTCATCTAAAGGTGTTGAGGGCTGAGTAGAGAGTCTTTTTTCTTTCCCAATTAGGGTGAACTGGTCAAGAGGCCAGAGAATGGATTTTCACTAGTCTTTTTCAACCTCTTAGCTTTTCTTGATTTCTAGAAATCCATTTAACTAGATGCGCATTCTTTGCCTTTCTCTGCATTCAGTTCCAAAATATGGAAGAGAAGATCCTCCTATCAAACCTTCTGTTCCCCGCTCCTGCTCCCCCTTCCCCCACCCAGTACTCTAAAAGCATGGAATCAGTTTGTGGGATTCAAATCCCTGCTTCTTCTACCCTTTAGCTGTGTCCTGTGATTGCTCAAAGTAGCATAATTTGATAAGAATTTCATAAAGGGACTAATTTTAAAACTGTAAACAGTTCATAAGGAAACTATGAAGGCCGTTGTGCAGTGTCCTAGTTTCAGTAACCAAAGAGCTATTACTACACCTACACCTTAAGGGACATGGGGAAGCATTGGTTCCTGGAACCAGGAAGGAGAAGCTGTGTTGACAGGGCCACTTTCAGAGGATCTGTGACACTTGGCTGTGGAACACAGTCAGTGTGATAGGACATGCAAGAAGGGAATAAAACTTGACATACTCTGTTGCTCCCTCTGGTCTCCTGCCCATTTCTCCCACTTGGAAGCTTGTCCACACAGGTCAACTTCCTGGGGCAGAAAACAGACAAAAAAGAATGGAGAGAGGATTTGGAGGGGCAAATGGGAGATATCTGAAACAGCAAAGGACTTAACCTGTGAGCATGGCTTCCTCTTCTGTAAAGCAGGGCTAACTATAGTACCCATTTTGTATAGTGTGTTGAGAATGAAGTAAATACTGAGAGCAGTGTATGCAGAATAGTTCCTAGTGCAGAGCAAGCACTGAATGCACATTATCTATCATTATTATTATTTGGGAATTGTTTACCAAATGGATAAAGATTGTCAAAGTGGTCAGTAGTTGGGTGGAACCTACTAAGTTCTTTCAAACCTGTTCTATTTTATTATGAATTTAAATATATAAAATAATTCAAAATGATATTGACATATAATTAAAACTATTATGGTTAATATTGTTTATTATAGATAGTGAGTCCTCAAAGAGCATCTTCGACTAGGTTCCTTCCATTTGACCTCATACAACAAGTTCTATTTTATCTTTATCACTACTCTAACTTAACTCAAGCCCCTATCATCTCTCTCCAGGCTTATTACACCAACTCCTCAACTAACCAACCAGATTGCAGGCTTCCCAATCCCAGATCTATCCCTACAGCACTGATCCTTCCACAGTGGTCCTCAAACTAAGCTTATACCCATCACAGTAGATTCCCTGGTTGTTCCATGACCTGGGTCATTTCTTTCTCTTCAGGCCCATATATGGTATGTGTTCATTGCATTATTTAATCAATGACAAACCCTAGTCCTTGCAATTCCTGAATACATTATCCTATTCCAATGGTTCTCAGTGTGCCCAAGCTGACATCATTAGGTCAACTACAGTCTGTTAGAATGGTAAATTATTAGGCTTTATCTGAAACCTATTAAACCAGAAACTTGGGGGATGAGGCCCAGCTATCTGTTTTCAAAAGCCCTCCAAGTGATTCTGTTGTACACTCAAGTTTCAGATCTACTCACTGCTCTTAGTCGTGGGGTCATGCTAATAATCTCTTTCTGGAATGTCCATTGCATTTAATTCATCTTCAAGACTCATTTCAGGCATCAAAGACTCCAGGATTGATTTGCTGATTGGTTTTTAACAAATTAATGTTAGCTTCATTGAATCCGAGTAATTATTTGTTAAGAGAACTCTCACGTTTGAAAAAAGGAACCTATCTCTTATGATAACTTTTTGGGAAAATAGTTTTGTACAAATATTTATTCAGAAGGTTGATGCATTTGTTAGGAGAAAGGAGGGAGCTTTTATGTAATCAGATTTCTGCTGAAAACATGCCAGACAATGATAAGAAACTACTCTTTCTCCTACTAATAACAGTTAATGGTTCAAACTCGATTTAATTGGCCTCATTTTATAGATGAAGAATTTGAGGCTCAAAGGGGTTTTGTAACTTGTTCAGAATTACAAATCCAGCAAGTAGAAGAGCCAAGACTGGAACTCAGGTCTGTCTGACTTCCAAATCAGATACTTAAACACTGTGTTATCTTTGAAACACTGAGAAAGCAATTAATTATATGTTTTTTTCAAGGATTCACTTTTTAATTCAAGCTAGGTAGAAAGAGAGGAGAACAGTGTTCTCTTGTAGGCAATGTAATTTAGTTCCAGTTGGTCACTAGGCAAATGGAAGACTTGCTACTACATGTCAGTTCTCTCCCATCTTGTTGTGACAAACTACTTTTCCCCCCCAAAACTGATTAGGTATAAGGTTTGCTACAAGTAATATTTAAAATAATAGTTTTTCTTTATGATTATTTTTGTATACACTAATAAAGATTCAAGATTATTTATATAATAACGTCTCTCCCAGATTCTTGAATATTAATATGCTTTTGTCAAAGGAAGAGAAAGAGCCTGGCAATATAGTTATTGGAAAAGAAATTGCACAAAAATTACAACCTATTTTGTGGGAGGGGAACATCATTGATCATGTATATTCCAGTAAGAGAAAATGTCATTTATGATTTTATAGAACTGCTAAGTATATAATGGAGTGGATATAGGGGCTATCAGGGTTATTGAGAAAGCTTCTTCCAATTTTATTTCTCACTAAAAGCAGGTGGATTCTCTACAGTAGTTTCTCTGGTGCAGACATTCAAGAAGACTCAATCTTCTTGATTATGGGCCCTACACACAACTAGAAGAGAAAATGATCTATCACATTTACAAAATAGCCACTTTATAACTTCTACTTTCTTTCTTTCCAAAATAAGGTGCCTCCCATTGTCAGTACAATAGCCTATATTTTTTTACTTGTAAGCATTGTCAGCTCATTTGCTACTCTAATCTTAACAAAGTCAGAGACAGAATTCATTTAATGGACCACATTACTGATGAGTACCAGCATATTCAATAAAGTATACAATTATCAGTCCATTAGCAATTTTACTAAAGAAGTTTAATTATGACATTAAAAAAAATAGCTGACTACTTTGGCCTTTTCTTTATGTACTGGAAAAATGTGTCCTAAAAAAAGTGAGCTTCAAAAATCTATTAGTTTTCCTGCATGTACTTCACATAGACTACTTTAATGATTTGTTTTATGTTTTATTCAATTGTCATAATTTCATCCTTGCAAGAGTAATGGGACCAATCAATGAAAGTTACTTCTATAAAAAGGATAGATAGGGTTCAAGATAGTATCCCTTAAGGCACTAGAATATACTTAATCGTGGAAGAAGAAAGACTAAGAAAATGGAAGTAGAGGATGAGAGACCTTGCATCACAAGGAAGACAATGGTAATGGTGAGTATAGAACATTTAATCACCATAATTACCCTACAGAGGCATTTTTAATAATTTTTAAAAAGCCAAGCCATGTTTTCAAAGCCACCCTCCTGGTTTGCCATCCCAGAGTCTCTTCAATTGACAGTCAAGTTCATTTGTACATAAAATTCCATTTATTTCTGTTTTAATACAAGTTCATGTATTACAAATGGGGTTCTCTGTAGACACAAGCAAACTAATAAACTCTTCCCCACCCTGGCTCAGTTGGGTGGAGTGTCATCCTGTGCACCAAAGGGTCAGAACACATACTCAAAGCCCATGCCAGGAGGCAACCAACAGATGTTTGTTTCGCTCTCTCTCTCCCTTCCTTTCTGAAATCAATGAAAACATGACCTGAGTGAGGATTAAAACAAACAAACAAACAAACAAAAATTTCTCTTCCCTTTTGAATTTCTCTTAAGAATAAAATTCACACCATCTCTATATTCTTCCTTTAACTTTATTAACTTTATTAGTGACCCAATGCACGAAATTGCACGAGACCCGGACCCGAGACCCTGCTGCACTGCGGGACTCCCCTGAGTCCCACCACACTGCGAGACCCAGAGTCAAGTCCCGCCAATCCATGGGACCCAGAGTCAATTAGGCAGGCTCGGCAGGCAGAGTCAAGTCCCCGCCCACCCATGCGTGCCTCACTGCGCACGCAACCTCCTGCTGACCGGTCTTTGGTCATTACGGAGTTAGGGCCACTGGGTTTTTATAATATCTACACTAATAAAAGAGAAACATGGTAATTAGCATACGACCTCTACCCTTTTCATTGGCTAATCAGTGAGTATACGCAAATTAACTGTCAGCCAAGATGGCGGCCGGCAGCCAGGCACTGAAGCGAGCAGGGAGGCTTGCTTTCTGC
>NW_005353325.1:1650888-1656991 GCF_000412655.1 Myotis brandtii | reverse complement strand
CCCTGCTCTGTGTGTGACAGGGTAGAGCCATAACCTCCCCATTGGCCCTGCCCTGAGTGTGACAGGGTGCAGCGTCCCAACCCCCTGATCCGCCCTGCTCTGTGTGTGACAGGGGGCGGTGCCCCAACTCCCCTATCGGCCCTACTCTGTGAGTGACAGGGGGGAGCTCCTCAACCCCCTGATCGGCCCTGCTCTGTGTGTGACAGGGGGCGGTGCCCCAACTCCCCAATCGGCCCTGCTCTGAGCCTGACCAGGGGCTGCACCTAGGGATTGGGCCTGCCCTCTGCCACCCGGGAGCAGGCCTAAGCCAGCAGGTCGTTATCTCCCGAGGGGTCCCAGACTGCGAGAGGGCACAGGCCGGGCTGAGGGACCCCCCCCTTCCCCCCGAGTGCACAAATTTTTGTGCACCGGGCCTCTAGTAGATAGTATATTTGTCCAAGAGCCCAGAACCTGGAGCGATACTGCCTTGCTTCAAATCAAGGTTTCCCACTTTCCGAAGGTGTGACCCTGGGCAAGTTATTTGGCCTCTTTGTGCATCACCTTGCTCATCTGTAAATTGGGAAAAATGATTGTTTCTCTTCTTTAAGATTATAATGAGGATTAAATAATCAATGTATATTAAGTTCTTAGAGTAGTGTCTGGGACATACTAAGCACTATAAAAGTGTTTTCTGTTATTATTGTTGTTAACACATTGTTGTTCCATTTCTCCAAGTATATTTAAAGATCTCTCATCTATTTTCTTAAAAATAGTATGCAGACATGGTAAGAAATTTGAACAATAAAGGAATGTATATGTTCAATTAAACAGCAAAGACATCTACTGGCAATAGTTTCTCGGATATTCTTTCTAAGTGTTTCTAAGCAGCCTTTTTCTTTTTATTCTTTTAACGAAGAGACAGGTGCATGCACAATGCTCCTCAATCTCCCAAATGTGAAAACATGGTGATTAAACCTGAGCACAGTGCTCCGGAAGGACAGTCTAACTAGTTAGGAATATTGTATTATCATCTTTTTTACCTTACCAGCTGCTTTCCTTGTGGTTCACCATAGCTTTCTACCAGGTCTCACAGAACAGTGCCATATGGTGACACCTATGTTTGCTGATTGTTGTCTGGTGGATGTCAACTTCCCTGTTTTCCTGGAGATGTGTGCATCTTGCTCCCTCCTCCTGTCTAATCACGAAATAAAGTCCAGATTCCCTAAAATGTTTTCCAGGGAGCAAAGGCAATGATCAGTTCTTTCCGTGACTGTTTGACATGATGGATAATTGAACATCAGAACTCCCTGCTCATTCTCCGAGTAACTGAGAACTTAGTATTCATAGAGCAAAACCGATAGGTTATCTGAAAAATTCCAATACTGGCCACTTGGTACATCTTCATTACTAGTTATATCAAGAAATTGCCCATTTTACATTTTAACATACTGGATGCAGGAAAGAAATTACAAAAAAAGAACCTAAACTATGAAATTTCTCACAGAGAATACTAGATTTAAAACTCCTAAGGAGCCAGACGCATACTTTCTGTCCCTTTGTGTGATCAAAGGAAACAAAAGAGATGTTAAATAAATATTAACTAGTGTCTCCAAAGTTCCCATTTTATGGGCTGAAAGTGAGAGTTGGAGGTCAAGTTCAGCAACTCTTGGGCATTGCCTGTGGATGAGCATGTGACCTTTCTGGAGGAGGGTTTCTTTCCTGCAAGTAGGGGAGAAAGGTAGGCAAATGTTTGTCAACACTGCTGTAAGGCACTGAGCAGATTGTTGGTGAAAGTTCCTCTGATGTAAGCCTGAAGTATATGAACAGTCCCGGTGAGATTATACCCACAGTGTGCTAGGCTGCTAGCCTCACCGTCAGGTAGGTACAGACATCCTGCTCACTAGCCAGCACGAAAACACAATAACCACTTACATGCTGTAAGGGGAGGGGGGGTGGAGAATGAAAGCAACCATTCCATCCTACAACATTTTAGCACTTTCTCTTGAGCCCAAATTATCTTCAGGGAAAAGAAGTCATTTTCAGCATGAAATTTGTATTGTTGCCACCCACCACAAGAAATCAATGTGCACAAAAATCTCAGTTTCTTTCACTGGAAAAATGACCTGTGAAACTATAAATGATGCTGTAGAACTCAAACACAGGAAGGAAAGTAACAGCTTTCTGCACTGCAAAGATCTGAAACTTGTCTGCAAGTGACATGAGGAATGCTGATTCATTATATACAAAAAAGGGCTCGATTCTACAGATTGGGACTTTCTGTGGCTCCTTCTAGCCACCACATAGGGCATTTTAACGAGAATGTACAATTTGTGATTTCTCTATGTAGGAATTGGAGGGCCGAGGAGGAGGGAGAGGAATGGGATGATGCAGAAGGAAAAGAAAGGCAATGATAATTGTCACAATAATAATGATGGTGATGTTGTTGAATGATGTAAGTGCCAGGTACCACACTATGCCCTGGAAAGGCCTGATCCCCCTAATCTCCACCAAAGTCCTACAAGGTTGGCATTATTGTGATGCCCATCTTACATGTGAGAAGAAAATAAGCCATGAAAATGTAAGGCTCGCCCTGACCGGTTTGGCTCAGTGGATAGAGCGTTGGCCTGCGGACTGAGGGGTCCCAGGTTCAATTCCGGTCAAGGGCGTGTGCCTTGGTTGTGGGCACATCCCCAGTAGAGGGTGTGCAGGAGGCAGCTGATCGATGTTTCTCTCTCATCGATGTTTCTGGCTCTCTATCCCTCTCCTTTCCTCTCTGTAAAAAAATCAATAAAATATATTTTGCCCCTATCTCATTCGGTATAGACAGCCAGAGATCCTGCCTCTTCCCTGGCTGCAGCCTTAGAGCAATGCAATGTTTATATCACCACTCTTAAAAAACTGGATTGCCCATTTATTCATATGCAAGCACAGTGTATAGATATAGTCTGTTGGAAAACACAGCTCTTGTCTCTCAGAGAAATATCCTGATGAGCAACTTGGCAAAAATAGGGACTTGGAGAGGTGTTTCATGATCAGTCAAGATTTTGACATTTTAGCCTACTTTTTAAAACTTCTACCTTTTATTCTCTTGCTCCCCCTCTTGCTCTTAAACTAGCTCAGAAAAGTTTAGACTCTGGAAACTATCTCCTAGTAGCTGCCTGCAAAAGTGAGAATAATCATCCTAAATAATATATAATCACAAACATGTTATTGAGACAGAGCGGCAGGGTGGGATGATGGCAACTCCTAACAAGGCCAACAACTGAATAAATTGCCTCTTGATCTCTCCACTGAGAATAAATTCATGTAAATCTGGGGAAGCTGAGCTGCTGCCGCTGCTGCTAATCCACCATGTGTAGTGACTAATTTTATTAAGTGAAATACAAGAAAAGGAAAGAGCCTTGCAGTGGGAATGTGTGCAAAGATGATTGCCTTGGCCTCAGCGCGGAGCCCTGTGGCAGTGCGGAGGAGCAAGGCCAATTAGGCTGGCTCAGCAGGCAGAGCCAGAGCACAGCCAGCGAGGATGGTGCTGAGCTGTTGCAGGAAGGCCCAAGGCTCGGAGCACACGACTGCATCCACTCTGAGCATCACTGGGAATGTGAAAGACAGTGATTGCTCTTGACTTTGAGGTAACCTTGCTCCTGAGAAGAATGGTTCACTGTCCTTGGAAAAGTTCACCGTTCTTTAACTGAAATACTTAAAAGCCATTGCTACTGAAAATTCGATGCTTTTAATTTCAGGTGAGTCAAGGTGCTAAGTTCTTTTACTATTAGGACTTGCAAACTCAAAGCCTTTCTGGACCAGACCAAACAAGACTATAAGTAAATAATATAAATAAATAAGGCTACAAAAGTGATGAGACCCATTGCTAACTGGAGAGGCCCACTGCTACTTCAGTTTTTCTGCCTTAGACAATGTGCCAGTATCTACTAAAGCAAGATATACACCTAGCTTTCATCTCAGCCATTCTCCTCCTATGCATATTCTCAGTACATATATACCCAAGAGATATGACTGTTTATGTTCACCGAGAGATGTTTATAAGCAAACCTGGACCTAACGCAAAGAAGTTCACAAATAGGAAAATAAATAATTAAAATGTGGTATATGTACACACTGGAATATTACATGGCAAAAAAAAGAACGAACTGATACATTCAACAACATAAATGACTTTCACTGATATATGTTGACTCAAAAGAAAGCAGATGCAAAGGGTTAACGGCTGTATAATTCCATATGTGTAAACTTTCTTTAAAAAGCAATACAGTAGATGGTGATAGAAGTCAGAATAGTGGTTACTTCCTTGGGTGGGGTATTGTTTGAGAAGGGTTACAATGAATCATCTAGAGTGTTGAAAACATTCAATATCTTGATCTGGGGATAGATACATGGATGTACACATTTGTGAAACTACCTCAAGATGAACATTTAATTTTGGTTTTACTGTATGTATCAATGAAGAAGTTAAAAAATACAACACAACAGAAAAAATACAAGAGAAAATAAAAGCTGTCCCAAATAAAATGGTCTGAGCTACAAATTTGTTTGCTGTCCATGAACTTAATCCTTAACTAATGTTTCTAATGATCTTCCTACCACAGTTGAAGACTTTATGTCTCATCTGTTAGCTCATGTTTCCTCTTTTTGGAAAATAATTAAGACAGCAAAAAAGGTGATATCTATTTAATATTTATATTGAGTTTTTTCATTCTTTTTTTGTTTGCATTTTGTTTAGTTGCCATATATTTGTGAATTTTCCAGTTTTCTTCTTGTTATTGATTTCTAGTTTCATACCATTGTGGTCAGAAAAGATGCTTGATATAATGTCAATCTTCTTAAATTTATTAAGACTTGTTTTGTGGCATCACATGTAATCTATCCTGGAGAATGTTCCATATGTACTTGAGAAGAATGTGTATTCAGTAACTTTTGGATGAAATGTCATATAAACATAAATATATAAATATATTTATATATTCGTGCACGGATGGGGTCCAGCTGGCCTGCCCCGATCAGGGCCAATCTGGCTGGGCCAGCCTGGGGAGGGGGGCGGAAGGGGACGCGGGAAGTTGGTCAGTCAGCCCCACCCCCTAGTTGAACTCCCCTGTCAAACTCCGGGTCGAGGGGACAATTTACATATTAGCCTTTTATTATATAGGATACATGTATATATATGTATATATATAAAATGACACATATATGTTAAGATCTTCTTATAAGGTGAAATTTTACTTTTTTCTAAAATATAGTTTTATTGATTTTAGAGAGAAGGGAGAGGGATAGAGAGATAGAAACATTGATGAGAAACATCGATCAGTTGCCTCTTGCATGTCCCCTACTGGGGATGGAGCCTGCAACCTGGGCATGTGCTCTGACCAGGAATCGATCCATGACCTCCTGGTTCATGGGCTGATGCTCAACCTTTGAACCACACTGACCAGGCTTTACTTATAATATAATTTTACTAGAGGCCCGATGCATGGAAATTTGTGCACTGGGGGGAGGGGTCCCTCAGCTCGACCTGCATCCTCTCGCAGTCTGGGAGCCCTCAGGGGATGTCCGACTGTGGGAGCAGGCCTAAGCCATCAGTCGGACATCCTTAGCACTGCCGAGGAGGTGGGAGAGACTCCCGCCACCACTGCTGCGCTTGGAGCCATCAGCCTACTTGTGGCTGAGTGGAGCTCCCTCTGTGGGAGCGCACTGACCACAAGGGGACAGCTCCTGCATTGAACGTCTGCCCTCTGGTGGTCAGTGTACATCATAGCATATCATTCAGCCTTTAGGGTCAATTTGCATATTACCCTTTTATTATATAGGACTAGAGGCCCGGTGCACAAAAATTTGTGCACTCTGGGGGGAAGGGGGGGGTCCCTCAGCCCGGCCTGTGCCCTCTTGCAGTCTGGGACCCCTCAGGAGATAACGACCTGCTGGCTTAGGCCTGCTCCCGGGTGGCAGAGGGCAGGCCCAATCCCTAGGTGCAGCCCCTGGTCGGGCTCAGAGCAGGGCTGATTGGGGAGTTGGGGCGCTGCCCCCTGTCATGCACAGAGCAGGGCGGATTGGGAGGTTGCGATGCCACCCTCAGTCACGCTCAGGGTAGGGCCGATTGGGGGGTTGGGGCACC
>NW_005353325.1:1634841-1650034 GCF_000412655.1 Myotis brandtii | reverse complement strand
AAGTCAGGCGGGGAACGTTGGAGTCTGCAGTCACTGGAGCAAGCAAGCCTCATGTTCGCTTCCAGCTGCCTGGCTGCCGGCCGCCATCTTGGCTGACAGTTAATTTGCATAAGGATATGCTGATTAGCCAATGGGAAGGGTAGCTCGTACGCCAATTACCATGTTTCTCTTTTATTAGTGTAGATGTTAACATTTCCTAGCATTGCCTCAGTTCACATAATTATTTCATGCATTATATTAGTATTTTATTAGTAGACTCTTAACAATTTTACTATTTTTTAGAACTTACAGTATTTTCAATTTTTTATTCAAAATAATTGGATCCTCTTGGTTTTCCATTCTCAGCTTATTTCCTGATATAGATTCCTTGAAGTGCAGCTATTTAGACAGAGGTCATGAGTGGATTCTCAGAGCCTATTTTAATGCCATATTACTTCTAAAGGGCTGGCTTTATTCATGTTGTCAAATGCCGCTTATAAGACTATCTGTTTGTTCCATCTTCGCCCAAAGTCATTATTTAAAAATCAAAATGCAATGACTCTTTATTTACAGGAACTTAATTTTTAGTGGAATGGTGGCTGATTTCCCCCAACTAGCTAACTTCCTATATTTCTCCATTTGTGTGCTATTTTTTATCATTTATTAAACAGAATCAATGTAGTAAGTATATATATTAACCTCATTTTTCTCTATATTTCAATAGCAAAAGTTTATCAATTGTGTTCATCTGTTATGTCTTCCTCATTCTGCTCTTTTTATTTTACAGCAGTTTGCCTTGCAAAAAGTTACCTTTATATGTTCAGGCAAATTTTGTCTCTAATAACTTTCATTTCTTGAATTGCCTTCAGGGTTTCCCTTTCTTCTGTATAATTTAAAAATGTTAGTGTAGCCCTAGCCAGTTTGGCTCAGTGGATAAAGCATCGACCTGCAGACTGAAGGGTCCCGGGTTCGATTCTGGTCAAGGGCACATGCCTGGGTTGTGGGCTCAATCCCCAGTGTGGGGCATGTTGAAGGCAACCGATCAATGTGTATGTCTCACATCAGTGTTTCTCTCTCCCTCTCCCTTCCAGTCTCTCTAAAAATCAATGGAAAAAATATCCTCAGGTGAAAATTAAAAAAAAAAAAGCCTTACAGAAAAAGAAAAGCAAATAAAAATCTTGTAAAAGAAGTAGAAAATAGACTTCTATCATAAAATGAAGGCAAGGTAATGAACTAGAGTGCTTACACCTGTTTTTGAATTCAGGGAAGCATAGCAAACCTTAAGTGATGGAATTGTGGCCATATTTTTAGAGTGAGAAACCATTGCATTATGCTTTAGAATTTAACTTTTATTAAATTCTTATGATTAACTTCATAGTTTGCATTCAAAATAAATAATCACTTCTAAGGAAATCTTCTGTTTAAACCAATGGAGATGATGTTATATGGTTAATATTATCTTATTACTAGAGGCCTGTTGCACAAAGAGATTCATGCAATAGGCCTTCCTTTCCCCTGGCTGCTGGCACCAGTTTTCCTCCGGCACCCAGGACCCAGGCCTTCGCTCTGGCCGGGCTCCGGACGGAGCCGGCCCTGGAGCCTTGAGGCTTCGCTGCTCCGCCGGCCCTGGGGCCGTGAGGCTTCGCTGCTCTGGCCTGGCCGTCGCTGCTCTGGCCCCCGGGCCATCAGGCTTCGCTCCACTGCTTGGAGCCTATGTATGCAAATTAACTGCCATCTTTGTTAGGTTAATTTGCATACTCTTCTGATTGGCTGGTTAGCATAGTGAAGGTATGGTCAATTTACATGTTTGTCTATTATTAGGTAAGATTAGGTCACACTTCAAGTAATATTTTGTAGCAGACATAGATTTTAAAAAGTGAAATTTTCAGGGCAAAACACAGACAATGAAGTTTATTCTTCAAGAGTGCATTAATGATATTAAATGCAATTTCTTGTTTGGCCAAAAGTACTCATATCTGAGGTTTCTAAGCTATAAATGTCTAGTCAACTTACTATCTGCACTATTTTAAACCATAATTTTTTTCCTTTACTGATTAAGGTATTACATATGTGTCCTTATCCCCCCATTGTCCCCTTACCATCCCCCCACTCATGCCCTCAGCCTCCTGGTGTCTGTGTCCATTGGTTAGGCTTATATGCATGCATACAAGTCCTTTGGTTGATCTCTCCCCTTTACCCCCACCCTCCCCTACCTTCCCTCTGAGGTTTGACAGTCTGATCGATGCTTCTCTGTCTCTGGATCTGTTTTTGTTCATCAGTTTATGTTGTTCATTATATTCCACAAATGAGTGAGATTATGTGATATTTATCTTTCTCTGACTGGCTTATTTTGCTTAGCATAATGCTCTCCAGTTCCATCCATGCTGTTGCAAATGGTAAGAATTCCTTCTTTTTTACCGCAGGGTAGTATTCCATTGAGTAGATGTACCATAATTTTAAAACACCATGAAATGAAATTAGTATGTAATTTGTAAAATGTACTGCATATCAAATTTCACTTTTTAGATTTGTTAAAAATCTTGTACTTAGAAAGTGATACATTAATACAGTCTATTGGTGTGAACTGACATAAATGGAGAAATTTTAGTACAATTAGGTAAGTTGGCACTTAAATATATAAAAACTAAAAGATCTAAGAACTTAGAGCAGGGGCTACTAACCATTCTTCAAATAATAAGAAAAGGCTTTATTATGAAGTAAAATACATCATGAACAAAAAATGCGTTTAAAAAGTAGAATCCTGAAAAGGTTTGGATATGAAGAGAGAGTTAAAGATGTTCAATGTCAGTGCTACTAAGTGTTTGCAAAGAGCAGCAAAAGATAATGAAAGAGGTTGGGTCCAGGTTGTAAACCCCCTCACATGTCAAGTGCAGACGTTAGAATTTTATTCCAAATAGCTGGGGTTCTTGGGGTTCAGTGAGGTTTCTGGGTAAGAGAGTAATGTAATTAAGCTCCATTTTGTGACAATGGGACTTTGTGGCAGGAGTGTGGAGGATAGTCAAGAGTAGAGAGAGACAATGGGAAGAAAAGAATTGTAATAGAAACAAAAAAGGAGGTGATAATCTGAATTATGGCAGAGGAAGTAGAGATGGAGACAAGACAGAAAATTAAGAAGGGCATTTTTGAGGTAGAATCTGAAGGACTTAATGACCCATTGGATACACTATGAGGAGCTGAGTCTGTCCAATTAAGAGGTATGAAAAATAGGATAGATGTGGGTACTAACAGCAGAAGTGTATTGTGTTGAGACGGAATAGGTTTGCAGAAGAAGATTATGAGTTCTATCTTGGAATTTAAACTATGTGTTAAGTACTAAATCTGAAATCCGGTTGGGGGTATGTGTAATCAGATTTAGGATTCAGAGGATAGATCAGAGTTTTCATCCAAATGGTGATTACTGAAGTCACAAAAGTGGGTGATCATGGGTGGCCCAAATGAAAAAAGGGTTGATATACAAACCTGGGGAAGATTAATAGGTCAAGGACTGTTAGAGGATGAGGAACAGGCCAATAAATTAAAGAGGAGAAGTAGGGAAGTTCTACCTCAAGGCCAAAGAATGGTAAAAATAGATAAATATGTATGTAAATATATAAAACTTGAGGCCCAGTGCATGACATTTGTGCACTGGGGGTGGGGGGGAGTCCCTTAGCCGGTCTGTGCCCTCCTGCAGTCATACATCCCCTGAGGGGTCCTTAGCGCTGCTATGGAGGCGAGAAAGGTTCCTGCCACTGCCGCTGCGCTTTCCAGCCATGAGCCTCTGAGGCAGCACTAAGGAGCAGCGAGCCCGGCTTCTGGCTGAGCGGCGCTCCCCCTGTGGGAGCACACTGACCACCACGGGGCAGCTCCTGCATTAAGCATCTGCCCCCTGGTGGTCAGTGCACGTCATAGCGACTGGTCGTTCTGCCTTTTAGGTGATTTGCATATTAGCCTTTTATTATATAGAATATGCCTAATAGAATAAAATTTAAAAATTGCAATTATGAGTCCCTGGTTATCTCAGTGAAAGATACCAGAAGTCAGTTTATCACCTATGAGGGCCAAGCTGATGACTTCTATGTTTGAAAGGTGGAAAAATATGGCTCTGACTGTGGGGCTTTAGAGTTGGACACTGTTCCAAGCACCAGGAGGGACTCTGGCCCTAATGCTGCTGTGACAGGTAAGAGACAACTTAATTTTAATACCATGGACAAAAACCAGATTTATAGTCAAGTTTACTGTTTGCTTCCTCCATTTTTTTAGACTAGAAAAATAATACCTACTAGTTGGTAGGCAATTGTTGGAAAAATATGCTCTACACAAAGGGCTTAAAGATACTTGGAACCCTGAATACAATACTTTAAAAAATACAATATGCTAACTATAATTATGGCCATCATCAATTTGTTGCCATGGAAAACTTTTATTTAAACTCCAACAGAGTCTTAAACATGGACACAATACTCCAAGTTTATCAGTAATTATCATTTTACTCATCATGTCTGCATCTGGTAATAAAGGTCTCACAATCGGCTTTTCCAGTGAACATGAGCACCCCTATTATGTTCCAAGCCTGGTGTAAACACAGTACATGTACTCAAAGAGCTCACAGTATTTCTCTGGTCAATATGAAAAGCTAATCTGCTCTCCCAAATAATGGAATTTGTCTGTCTCCAGGGTTTACACTTTCCAGGTAGCCATTCCATTGTCACTTTGTGAAAAGTGACAATGAAAAGCACCATATAATAGACTAATTTCCACTTCCATCCAGGAAATTTTTTATTGTCTTCTAAGTACATTTACAGCAGTAAGGAAGTGATTTATCATCATAGAAGTAGAACATTCCCAGTTTTTAGTGATTGAGTCATAGGTTGCAAGACCATTGGCAACATAACATGGCTATAATTATATTTTCAACCTCCTCATTTTACAGATGAAAGAACTGAGGCCCAATGAAGCCAAATGACTAACACAGAGCACGAATATGATTTAAGCGCGTGACATTTCTATTTGTTCTATTCCTATTTGATTCTCTTGAAATAGCTAATTATTTTAAACTTATGAAAAAAAATTAATTTTACTAACATTATGTATTTTTTAGTGAAAAAGGTCTTGCTAGTAAATTGATATGAATCTTCCAGTAGCTCTTGAAGTCTTGCCAGTGCCCATGTAGCTTTAGAAAGGAACAAGGGATGGGAACTCAAGGACTTTGCTTCTGGTCCAGCATTTTGACACCAATTCTCAGCCCCAGAGTATCTGTTCTCTGTCTCTAAAGCCTTTTACCTTACAAATCCGGCTCTGACAAGAGTCCCAGGTGTGTTCTAACGTATTACTACACATTTGGTGGCTTAAAACAACACAAATTTATTCTCTTATAGTTCTGGAGGCCAGAATCCAAAAATCAGGGTCTTGGATTTGAGTTGTATTATTATACAGACACTCCCTCCTGAGACTCTAGAAACCCTCTCTCATCTCTTCCAGTTTCAGTTGGCTCCCTAAATTAAGCTTTCCTTAATTTGTGATCATATCACTCCAATATCTGTCCCTATCTTCACACTGCCTTCTCCGCTGTGTGTGTCTGTATCAAACTCCCCTTGCCTCTCTCTTATAAGGAAACATGTGGCTGCACATCAGGCTCACCTAGATAACCTAAAATAAACTATTCCCCTTGACATCTTTAATTTAGTTACATTGTTTGAAAAATAAGATAATATGCACTCTTTCCATATAAGATAATATTCCCAGCTTCAAGGGATTAGGAAGTGACTATATCATTGAGGGGGCATTATTTTCAGCCTATCATAGACAGTATTGTCACCAAAAGTCCATTTTTCTTGGATATATTAATTTTCTTGCCAGCAATCAACATAGAATTATCTGACACTTGGCTGTCACACAAACTAGTCAATATGCTGCACAGATCTAATTCATGTGGTTCAGTCAGAGCCAAATAAGTAGTATATTTTCTCTATCCACTTCCTTAGTCAGAAATTGGGCCGTTTTAATTGAAATGAACTATAAAAATACTGGATGGGCATTCAGCATGAGTTTCAATCATTCATTCAAATTCTTACGGCAAACATGCATTGAACATCATACACATGGAAGTTCTGAGTCAGACACTTCAAATAATTTAGCTCACTTCATTTTCCAAAAGCCATTAAGCTAGAGCTTAGTATAGTAATTAAGATCTAGAGTTTTGAAGTCAGGCAAATTAGATTCAAATCTTAGCTCCACCATTTACTAGCCATGGAAAAACTATTTCACCTAAGTGTCAGTTTCCTTATCTGTGTAATGGACACATTAACACCTACTACACCACTCTATAAAACAGTGCTGTTTAATTATACTCATTGGGAGCAGAGATTGAACTTACTTCAGGGGTTATATATTTGCCCAATTTCACACAGATGAGTTTGCCTCAAAACCTTGCTCTGGCCATTGCATCATTCTAGAAGGATCTCGCTATAACTCAATCTCACTGATAAGGGTATTGCTGTGGGTTGCAATCCAAGGACAAAAAAACTATATCACACAACATTATACAGTTACAAAAAAATCTCTGGTCAAGGAAAATTCCATTAAAAATACTACAATAAACATTTCCTTGCATTTCTTTTTAAACACGTGTCAGAATATAAACTTAGGGCTAGGATTCCTGAGTAGAAGAATATATAAATCCAGTTTATTACATATGACTTAGTTGTTTATCAAACCGGTTATTCCAGCCCAGCTGGTGTGACTCAGTGGTTGAGCATTGACCAGGAGGTCATGGTTCAATTCTGAGTCATGGCACATGCCCAGGTTGTGGGCTCAATCCCCAAGTAGGGGGTGTGCAGGAGGCAGCCAATTGATGATGTTTCTCTCTCATCCATGTTTCTATCTCTCTATCCCTCTCCCTTCCTCTCTGAAATCAATAAAAACGTTTTTTTAAGTGGTTGTTCCAAATGTATAGTCCCTTTAGTAACGCATGAGAATTCCTATTGCCAACATGTCACTGTCAGGCTTTATTAAAACTTTTTCAATCTAACGGGTATGACATGCTAACTCGCCAATTATTAGCAAAGTTATTTTATCATAAGTCCATTTGCATTGGACTTCTCTTATTCTTGTTGGACAGCTATCAGTGATTTTTTTCTTGGCCAGGAATCAAACCCACAACCCTTTTGGTGTACAGGACAATGCTCCAACCAACTGTCCCACCTGGCCAGCGTATAAAGCTGAAAGTGGTTTTGCACTCTTAGTCCAGATATTACTCTGACCATAGTTTTCATTATAATGAATCCTTCAGAAGAATGGAAATGGCAGCAAAGAGTGGCTCATTACAAAGAGCCCTGATGCTGAAAGTCAGCAATATCACTGGGGTTAATTCTGGGGAAAAGATAAGGGATTACTTTCCCATCACGTTTCCTACAATCACCATGACTTTTTTCTAAGTGGAATATAAAACAATATGTCACTTTATGTTTGGTCTCAGACACAGGCCATAGACACCCTTTCCTTTTCTCTAGAGCATTCTCAAAAGATTAGATATAATAAAGTTATATTATCAATATGATTTGATATAATATAATAAACTTCAAATAAGTTGAAGAGTGAAAAACAATCAAATCACACTGAAAAGACTTATTTGATGCTAAAAAAGAGACATTTTCCCCATAAAATCAAGCATTTTTTATCTCTCCTCAAATGGTGATATTTATTCATTTTTTCCCTATTTATTTTCATTTTTTAACTTGGAGAGACTATTTTTCTTTGTGAGTAATATATTTCACTCCAATTTGTCAATTTCAGACAGCCACACCAGCCATTTATTTAAGGTAACAGATTTCATAGAATGTGATATCAGCCACTTGAAATAATTTATGCAGTTATAAAGCTCTTGTGTGAATAATTTGAGAGGAGCTGTGTCATCCAATATGAATGAAGAATTTGACTCGCTGGCTTCTAAAGAGGTGATATTCATTCTTACTCAGGTAACTTCTTAGAGCATTTGAGCATCCATTTAGTGTGAACAAAATTTCTAAACTAGGCTAATTTCCTGTAAGTAAGTTATTGCAATGACTTAAATAAATTCAAAAAATTAATTTGATCAGCATATTAAAATATCTGGGGAATTACAATTAATGGTTCTTCTAAGGGTATGATTGATTCTTTTTATTCTCATCCTCATTTATAATAACAGAGAAACAATATCTTATAGTATATCAAAGTATATTAGCTTTTTACTGATTCAGGTTAAATCTTATTTACTTATCCATATTTTTATTTTCTCCCTCCTTAACCTAACATAGTCTTTTGAACTGGGTGTGACTCAGTAAAGAACTGAATTTACAATGATATTTATATCACTGAACACTTTAAACACAATTGAGTTATTTACAAGCAAACTTTTAGAATTAATATGAGAGTTCAAGAAGGTAGCTAGATACAGAATCAACTTTTTCAAATCAATGGCAGTACTGAATATAACTAAATATAAAATAAGAGCTGAAAAAGAAATTAATTTTCAATAGAAACAAACTGTAAGGTATCTAAGACTCAATCTTACAAAATATGCATGAGCTTTTTAAAGAAACAAAGTTAGGAGAAATTATGGTAATTGTAAGTTAAATATAATAGATCAAGTGTCATAATATAGGATCAATTACATCAACAAGAAGATGAAAGAAAAAAATATATATATATGTATATACACACACACACACACACACATATACGTATAACAGTTCAATGCATAGATGAAACATTATTCTTGGTTATTCCAAATTGAACTACACTTATCTGAGCCATTTATATAAGGTGATGTTAGTGCCATATTTAGAAGCTACAGTTTATACAGAAGCAGTTGTTTAATCTGCAGTTATCCCCAATTCCTGGATGAAAAGGAAAGAAAACCTCAAATAACAATGCACTAAAAATCACATATATTAGTACTCTCTTTCTTAAATGAAATCTGGAATTTAGCATTCCTGAAATGATATGGCCCATACTATTTCTGTCTACATTCAATAAAAATAAAGAAGGGTGAATAAGGGTGCACCTATTCCTTTTAGGGATCCTTACAGAAATCCCACCATGACACTTTGGTTATATATCATTAATCAGTACATGTTCTATGACTATATACTTCGCAATAAGGGAAGCTAAGTCATCTTTACTTAGGGAAATCACATGCCTAGCTAAAACGTAGTGTTCTATTTTTTAATATAAAGGGAGGAACAGACATTTGGGGACCTCTATAAGTCTCTATCACAACATTAATTAGCCTTCTATCATGAAGAAATTCTGTTGACTGGTGACTTGGAAGCAAAATGAAGGTTGAGGCAGATACTGTTGTTGATGTGACTGGCTTTTAGGACGAGATCAATTTTGAGGGAAGAGTTTTTAAATTTAATAATAAAAATGAGGTAATACAGCCTGGCCAGTGTGGCTCAGTGGTTGAGCATCAACCTATGAATCAGGAGGTCATGGTTTGATTCTGGGTCAGGGCATATGCCCGGGTTGTGGGTTTGATTTCCAGTGTGGGGCGTGCAGGAGGCAGCCAATCAATGATTCTCCTTCATCATTGATGTTTCTGTCTCTCTCTCTCTTCCTCTCTGAAATAAATAAAAATATATGTTTTAAAAATGTGGCAATATGATATATGACACTTGAATACTTTATAGCCATATTTTGCATGAAAATTATTTCTACATCAGTGGAGCCAGCTATAGTTTCCATGCTGGAGCTCAGTGTCAGGTGGAGACTACACAGAAGGGAGATGCGGGCAAGGGTGATAGAACACACACCCTATTAAGTCCAGACAAAAGGCGCCCTATTATCAGAGGGGAAGCAATGAGCACAGGATTAAGATGTTCAGGCCGAGCACTGAAGGGAAGGGCATTGCAAGTATACAGAACCAGAGGCTGGAGTCTCATAAGACACAATTTCTGCAGATGAGGAACAAACTTGAGACTTGGTGATAAAGAGAAAAAAAGGTAAAAAGTTGTGAAAATTAAGATTCTCACTGAAGTAGAAGAGAATCACAAAACAAGAGGATAACTCAACATCTCTAAAGAACAAAAAGAAGGCACTAATGATTTTCAAAACGGTATGCCTTTTTTTCTGTGACTGACAGAAAAAAGCTTTCTTCAGCTAAGAAATTCTGTAAGCCACACACAACACTACATGCAATCGTTATTGCTGGCCCAGAAAAATATAAGATATTTCACAGTGATCAGAAGATGACAACCAACGCTAATATAAGAAGAGGGAATGAGAATCACAGAATGTCAGCTAATAAACCATCTTCACCAAACTCACCGTGAAGCAGAGGAAAACAATAAGAAAATTTTCTAGCCTCAGTTAAGCATTGCTAAACATTTTCAGACATCAAAATACATTTTGAATTATAGATAAAAAATTTAGAACATAAATTGTTCAAAGAGAGAGAAAAAGAGAGAGAAGTAGAGGAAAATGAGGGAGGAGGAAAGAGCAAGAGCGAGTAAGTCAAACAGAGAGAGAGAGAGAGAGAGAGAGAGAGAGAGAGAATAAATGAGAGCACAAATGATTAGCCCTCTGTCATTATCTTCATCTTTGCTAATCAAATATTGGAAGTATCTATTTCCTCGCATGTCTCCCACCACTACACTGTAAGTTCTTTTAGGACAGACTATGTTCATTCTGTCTATGTCCTTCAGACCTGGCATGGTGTCTGATTCATAATAAAGTCTCAACAAATATTTAATTAATTAATCATGAGTGAATGAGTAATATGCAACATGCAAAGTTAAATCTGCATCACTCCTAGTATTAAATTGAATCTAATCCAGGAGTTGAAATTAATAGCTTTTTATAGTGTGCAGTAGACAAAAATAATGCAGGAAAAATGCCACAATGCAAAAATAGTTACCTTAAATGGAACAGCCAGACACCAATACAAATGTTCATATGAAATCGAAAATCTGTAGGTCCCTGAGAGATTCCTTTCTATCTAAATTTAATGTGGATAATTTCTCATTTTATAAATTTCAACTTTGGTCATTTATATGCTTCACAGCCTCTGTGTACATTTCAGCTCTTTGCTTTCGTGATTATACAGGCTGTAAGGTTAAATAAATTACATTGATTTTTCTATTGGAATCAAGTCAAGCATTGGGTCAAAAATCTGGAGCACACATTTAATATGCATTATTTCTTAGAAAAAAGTGACGGGATTTTACTATTAATAGACGATCTATTGGAAGGTCTGCATGCTCCCCTTCCTGGTGCTGGCACATCAACTGAGTTACAGTCTGAGTAAGTAAACAGAGAGCGCTCTGGAACTGGAAAACACAGTTAGCCAGGCTTTGCTCCATTTCTGTTATGCTACAAGCAGGAAATTATGTTTGTTGATAAAGGCAATGTCTTGCTCTTCTTTCATAAGACTTCAAATTTTGGATTGTAAACATACATCACAACCAGTAAGGAAAGGGTTTTTGTAGTTACAGAGGCTGCTAGGGTGGTGGGAAGGCTTATCTGTACATCTCTACATACTTTATTGATGACTGGCCCACTAAATTTCTTACTAGTCACAAAACTGGACACTTTTTTTCACTCCCATAGTCTGTCCTAAAAGAACTTACAGTGTAGTGGTGGGAGACATGCGAGGAAATAGATACTTCCAATATTTGATTAGCAAAGATGAAGATAATGACAGAGGGCTAATCATTTGTGCTCTCATTTATTCTCTCTCTCTCTCTCTCTCTCTCTCTCTCTCTCTTACTCGCTCTTGCTCTTTCCTCCTCCATCATTTTTCTCTACCTCCCTCTCTTTTTCTCTCTTTGAACAATTTATGTTCTAAATTTTTTATCTATAATTCAAAATGTATTTTGATGTCTGAAAATGTTTAACAATGCTTCTTTTTTTAAATCAGTGAAGAATTTATTTTACCTACAGGGTTCTTTCAATGCTATTCATTATGATCCATTCTTTTATTCATTGATTCATTTGGCAAACACTTTTTGTGTGTGTGTCTATGACAGGCCAGTCATTGTGGTTGTAGTGAGAAGATAAATAGCACAGGGTCCTTGCCATGGGAAATTCATAGTCTACTAAAGGAGCTGACAATATACCAAAAAGAAAATAACAAGCTTTTAAGTTATCAAGTATCTAGGGACATTTCAGTTAGGGGAGAAATGGAAAGGTCTAAAAATAATTTAATAATTAATACTTTCAAGGTTCAGATGTGGTGGGCAACCCTGTCTGTGATGTAAAGTGATATCTGAGTAACTGAAGGGGAAGGCAGGCAAATTTGAGCAATATCATCTTCAGCTTAGTGCAGTCACATTCATAAGGACAAGTGTTGCCAATATCTAGCCTATCCCTCAATTCTTAATAATAGATAACATGGACAGCACCAAGACCTTAACAAAGTAGTTGGTTTAAAGCCATTGGGTCATGTCTGGACTCATCTATAGGGTAGAAACGAAAATACCACTAGAGTATAAAGCATTCCCAGCAGGAAAAGGATCAGAGGCAAACCTGAGCAATTTATGAGAATACAACAGTGTCAGCTCTCACTCCTATACCACATCAACCCCTCTGTGTGGACCCTAAGTCCTTCTACCCTCCTCATATGTATAGTTACTGATGTCCACGTGAACATCAGAATATATTTTTGTGTTTTTTTAACAGCTTTATTGACATATAATTCATGTACCATACAATTCACTCAGTTAAAGTATATAATTTGATGTCTTTGACATATAACATTATTCATTGAAATTGTTTGTTTAATCCTCACCTGAGGATATGTTTTTTTAATTAATTTTTTTTGAGAGAGAGAGAGAAAGAGAGAGAGAGAGATCAGTTGCCTCCCATTCGAGTCCCAACTGGGGACTGGACCTGCAACCTAGGTATGTGCCCTGACCACGAATCAAACCCGCAACCATTTGGTGTATGTGACCATGCTCCAACCATATGAGCCATGCAGCCAGGGTTACATTATTCATTCAAAAAGTTTTGGTAAATATATAACATAAAATTTAACATTTGACACCTTTTTGAATGTATAATTCAGTGGCATGAAATGCATGCACAATGTTGTACAACAATCACCATTATTTATTTCCTAAGTTTTAAAATCATCCCGTGTCAGCCTCTGGTAACATCTAATCTACTTTCTGTCTCTATGAATTTGCCTAATCTAGATAATTAATATAATTGGAATTATAAAATATTTGTCTTTTGTGCCTGGTTAATTTTACTTAGCATAATGCTTTCAAGACCAATCATGTCGTAGAATGTATCAGATCATTCTTTCTATAGCTCAATAATATTCCATTAAATTCATGTACCACTTTTTTTTATCCATTCATTTGTTGATGGACACTTGGGTTGTGACTATTGTGACTGATGCTACTATGAATATTGCTGTACACATCAGAAAAGTTCTTTGATATAGTTATTATTCAATTTCTCTAAGTAAATCCAAAGACTTAACAGATTAAGAGTAAAGTAATTCTCTCAAGGTCTATGAAGAAGTCATAGCCAGGAAAATTATCTACAGACTATATTTCCACTGAACTATGTTTTCTAAAACAGAGTGACTTCTCTAGATTAAATATATAATTACAACTCACCTGAGTACATTTTGGACTAAAATGAATTCGAGTTCCATGTGCTACAGAGGCATGACATAGAACGGAAACTTGCATAAATTAACAAACAGCTGGCCATGTGGGTGAGGAGGAGGCAATTCTATCTATCAGTATCGTCAGTATATATATAATCTGTGCATATAATAGGCTGCTGTGAATGCTTTCATAATATTCTGTAAAAATACTGCATATTTGAAATCACTGGATCAAAACATCAGCATTATACTTCAATACCTGCAATACTCAGCTTTTCTAACAAAGGTTGACTACTAGCTAACTTCTAGTCAGTTTTGTATACAGAGCTAAAAGGCAGTAAGAGTATGAGAGTTGTGGATACTACATCCAATTGTATGGTACTTTTCTGAAAGTCAATTTCAACAGAAGTCAATTCTGATGCATCTGCTTTTGTCATTGGCATGAAATGCAGAATCTTAAAGCAAACGTAAATAACCAGGACAACCATTATGTTGGCATAGTTTTAGATTCCTATCATCTAATTAGAGTTCACATACGAATAAGTAAACAAAATCAGAATTTGCTATTTTAAAGAAAATAGAAAGAGAGAAGTTCAAGTGAAATGTAATGTTATAGATTAAACGCTTATCTGAGATAGCATTGGCAAGTATGTTCTCCCATGCAGTGGGCTTTCTTGTTTTGTTGATGGTTTCTTTTGCTGCGCAGAAGCTTTTTATTTTGATGTAGTCCCATTTGTTTATCTTCTCCTTAGTTTCCATTGCCCTAGGAGCTGTATAGGTAAAGATATTGCTATGACTTATGTCTGATATTTTTCTGCCTATGGAGTCTTCTAGGATTCTTATGGTTTCTCATCTTACATTTAATTTCTTTAACCATTTTGAGTTTATTTTTGTGTTTGGTGTAAGTTGGTGGTCTAGTTTCATTTTTTTGCATGTATCTGACCAATTTTCCCAGCACCATTTATTGAAAAGACTGTCTTGACTCCATTGTATGCTCTTGCCTCCTTTGACAAATACTAATTGAGCATAATGGCTTGGGTCAATTTCTGGGTTCTCTGTTCTGTTCTATTGGTCTATATGTCTGTTCTTGTGCCAGTACCAGGCAGTTTTGAGAACGGTGGCTTTGTAGTATAGCTTGATATCTGGTATTGTGATACCTCCAACTTTGTTCTTTCTCAGGATTGCTGTGGCTATTTGGGGTCTTTTTAAAATTCCAGATGAATTTTTGGATAGTTTTTTCTAGGTCTGTGAAATAGGCCATTGGTATTTTAATGGGGATTGTATTGAATCTATAAATTGCTTTGGGTAGTATGGATATTTTAATGATGTTGATTCTACCAATCCATGAACACGGTATGTTCTTCCATTTGTTTATGTGTTCTATCTCTTTTTTCAATGTCCTGTAGTTTTCTGAGTACAGGTCTTTTACCTCCATAGTTAAGTTTATTCTTAGGTATCTTAATTTTTTTGGTGCAATGGTAAATGGGATTGTTTTTTTAGTTGCTCTTTCTGTGAGTTCATTATTGGTGTATAAAAAAGCCATAGATTTCTGGGTGTTAATTTTGTATCCTGCTACATTGCTGAATTCATTTATTAAGTTTAGTAGTTTTTTGATGGAGT
>NW_005353325.1:1613777-1634189 GCF_000412655.1 Myotis brandtii | reverse complement strand
ATCCCACTCCTAGGAATATATCCCAAAGAAAACAGAAACAACAATCAGAAAGGATATATGCACCCCTATGTTCATAGCAGCACAATTTACAATAGCTAAGATTTGGAAACAGCCTAAGTGCCCATCAGCGGATGAGTGGATTAAAATACTGTGGTACATCACTAATATATGGGATATAATGAATAATATAAACTGATGAACAAAAATAGATCCAGAGACAATGTAACTCTGAACAGACTGTTCAATCTCAGAGAGAAGGCAGGGGAGGGGGGTGTTAAAGATCAACCAAAGGACTTGTATGCGTGCATATCAGCATAACCAATGGACACAGACACTGGGGCGGTGTGGGCTTGTCCTGGGGGTGGGAGGGGCCGGGGAGGGTCAATTGGGTAAAAGGAGACATATGTAATACTTTACACAATTAAAAAATAAAAAATAAAAATTTTTTTTAAAAAGAAATGTAATGTTACATTAGAATCAAGTTGATGGATGGACTAGTAGATAAGTGAGCTAACCTTACATGGAGTTTGTGCAAGTTGTGCCATGATGCTACAAGTTTTGACATGTCCTGTCAAAGTCATTGGTGTACACTAGTAAATTCTAATCATCTCTCTCTATAAAAGCCTAAGCAACCGAACAACCGAACGGCAGGTCGCTATGACACTGCCTCCTGATGGTCAGTGGGCTCCCACTGCGGGAGCGCCACTCAGCTGACTGATAGGTGCCAAACACCGGCTCACTGCTGGTGAGCACAGCTGCGGTGGCAGGAGCCTCTCCCGCCTCCGTGGCAGCGCGCTACCGAGTGGCAGTGGAAGGCGCAGCAGAGCCAGGATGAGTGGGAGCAGCTGGGTGCCCATCTGCCTGCTGTTTTACACACTACTACATTGCTTGGGGGATGTCAGCACTGGGGATTGGGCTGAAACAGGCAGTCCAACATCCCCTGAGGGGTCCGGATTGCAAGAGGTGCAGACCAGGCTGAGGGACCCCACCAGTACACGAATCCGTGCACCAGGCCTCTAGTCTCTTTATAAACATCTGGTCCCTTCCTTCTGTGTCAAGGAGTTAGGTTTGAGTTTATCTTAAAGTAATATAGATTGCTGGGAAAATGGAAAATCAACTCACAGAAGGCACTGTCATGGTGGCTTAATGCCTTTTAGACTTCTGAATAGGATTTTAAATTCAGGAAATATTTTTTCCTGTTGTAATCTGGGACATAATAGTAATTTAATAAAATGAAACCTAGTCTCTAAATGCACTAAAATCTATACTATTTAGCCCTATGTTTACATGTTGACTGCATGTTTGAGTTAGACTGTATGGGTTATATATTTAACTACTCTTTGCTAGTTCTGTGACTCCAGATGAGTTACCTCCATTCTTCGGTTTCCTCGGCAAAATAAGAAAAATAATAAAACCAGATTTTTAGTGTTGTGAGAGTTAAGCGAAATGATGAAACTCACATGCAAAACAATGTTAGCTATTATATTTATTTTTTAATGATAATATTCATTATGTTTTAAAATAAGGATAAAACATATAAACTTTAGATATTTTATTGGCTATTTTCTTGAGATGCTGTTGCAAAAACTGAGTAGGACTAGGTATAGCTTTGAAAAAGGTGTGAGACCATCCTATATTTAAGAAGATCATAAACCATCCAGCTCCCATGTGAAACGCATTGCTACCCTTAGCATTCTTTACTAAGAAGAGATTAAGCAAATAACAACAACACCTATATACGTAACTCATAGACATAGACAACAGTGTGGTGTTAGCCAGAAGGAAAGGAGGGTGGGGAGTAGGAGGAGGTGGGCAGAGAGGGGGGATGGGGATGGAAAGAGACTTTGCTTGAGGCCATGGGCACACAATGCAGTGTGCAGATGATGTTTTATTGAGTTGTACACTTGAAACATGTATGTTTATGAACCAATGTCACCCCAATAAATTAAAAAATAAATAAATAAAATAATTTATAGACTGTGAAAGAATTTAGAGCCTCCATAAATTTTAAAACAATGAGCAAACAAACAAATAAAAACCCCTAGCACCAAGCATTTTCCCCATAGGTTTTAGCCTCCGCCAGATTAACTAATTATTCTTTCTTAACTATGTTTTCCCACCAGAGTGTCTGAATAAAAAAATATTAAAAAGCCTCATCATCCTGCCCTAGCCGGCTTGGCTCAGTGGATAGAGCGTCAGCCTGCGGACTGAAGGGTCCCAGGTTCGATTCCGGCCAAGGGCACATGCCTGGGTTGCGGGCTCCATCCCCAGTGTGGGGTGTGCAGGAGGCAGCCAATCAATGATTCTCTCTCATCATTGATGTTTCTATCTCTCTCCTTCTCCCTTCCTCTCTGAAATCAATAAAGAAATATATTTTTTAAAAAAAGTCTCATCCTGGCAAAGGGAAAGCCTACAGCCTCAAGGTCAATTCATAATTTAAAGAAATTCAGTGGGGTTTTGTGTGTGTGTGTGTGTGTGTTTTGGCATTTTTTTTTTCATTACTTCATAAGGTCATTTTAAGTCATGTTTATTATGTCATGTCTATTGGCACATCTGGATCCGTGAGTTCACATGCCTCAGAGTCTAGAGAGCTGTAGAACAGTATCCTTAATTCGCCTTCTCACCCCCACACCTCCACCCCAGCTCACCTCATAGAAGGGCTTGCTCCTCATTTGTCCCTGTTTTTAGTAGAAGGGCCTTAATAGAAATGAACTGAGAGAGACAGCTCTGGTACAGGTTTATATGGATACTATACATTACATTTCCTAAACACTTAGTTCATAGTATAGCACATACATGCAGTGTAGGCTAAAGGAATCTGGGAAATTAGACCCCATTTTTAGTAAATAGAAAATCCTGATTCCTAGCAACCGGATATACAGTAGGTCTTACCAATTATTTTTCTGATAATTTTTCTAGGTAAATTGTTGGATCCTTCTTCCCTTACCTTTATGTACACCTCAATCTTAAACTTAGTAGTTATTGTCTCCCTTCTGTTACATTTAAGAAAGTTTAAGAGGGTTACTCTTAATAAGGCTTTTTTTGTGAGTTAGAATTTTCTGCCCTAGTTTCTTTCAGTTTCTCCCATTAGGCATCTTTTTTTCTTGGGCTTTTTTTTTTCTTTATTGATTACGGTATTACATATGTGTCCTTATTCCCCCATTGATCCCCCCCCCCATGCCCTCACCCCCTGGCTGTCTGTGTCCATTGGTTAGGCTTATATGCATGCATACAAGTCCTTTGGTTGATCTCTCCCCTTTACCCCCACCCTCCTCTACCTTCCTTCTGAGGTTTGACAGTCTGATCGATGCTTCTCTGTCGTCTCTGGATCTGTTTTTGTTCATCAGTTTATGTTGTTCATTATATTCCATAAATGAGTGAGATCATGTGATATTCATCTTTCTCTGACTGGCTTGCTTCGCTTAGCATAATGCTCTCCAGTTCCATTCATGCTGTTGTAAATGGTAAGAATTCCTTCTTTTTTTTACTGCAGCATGGTATTCCATTGTGCAGATATACCACAGTTTTTTAATCCACTCATCTGCTGATGGGCACTTAGGCTATTTCCAAATCTTAGCTATGGTGAATTGTGCCGCTATGATCATTTTGGCATTTTTGTTTGATTTGGTTTTATCCTGTGACCCTAATGCTCAAAAGTGAAGTATTTTATTAAGAAAATACCCATGGTTCTTTAGTAGTTAAGCCTATAAAGCCTTAGCTAACTCTGAGAATATATTCTGGGCTCATCTTTTTAAGCATTTACAGATCAGTTGAACAAAATGTTGGAGAATGGTAAAGATACCTCTGGAAAAAAATCAGTAAAATTACTTCTCCCTCCCAAATACATTATATTTAGGAAAAGTCTCTCCAAGAGATTGGTTTAGCCCTACATAGACGATATTTTCTTCTCTTCTATTACTTTTCCTTTATTTAATAATTGCAGAAGCTCAAAGGAAAAAGAGGGGATGGAGGATAATGAATAAAGCAAAATGCTAGCCTCTGTTCTAGATCGTAACTGGAACTGGAAAACCTGCTCTCAGCCACCAGCCCGCTTTGCGCGCGCACCTCCGCACCTGAGTTTTTTCCACACTGCGCCTCCTCTGAGCCTCGGTGTGCTGTTATTTTTCCTTCTAGTTGAAGAGTCTCTCCTCAGCCAGCCTTCCTGTGGTTCTGGGTGATGTCCGTTCCGTCTTTTAGTTGTAATTTTGAAGTGGTTGTTTGCGGCAGCAGTCTGCGGTGTTTACCTATGCCGCCATCTTGGTCTCTCCGAGATTGCTTTTAAAATGTGAAGTGAAATCAAGATATGTTGAAGTGTTTGCTTTGGACAAAATTAATTTAGAAGAAATAAAGTCAAGGAAAAAGGTAATACTTTGACATCAAAGATGTCCCATAAATTCTTACAAGCCAACATGTTTTATGTGGGTGACATAAACCAAATCTCAACATGTGACTTCATCATAATTCCTTTGAACTGAATACATCCTAAAAAATTGAGAAATAGACAGCTCTTATCTTCCCTGCCACATTTTTCTCTCCATCTCATTATAATCCTAGGACCTTCTTTCTATAAAAAAACAATTCTCATGAAAGAATCTGTTATCAGTCAGTATAAATTTACATTCTCTCTCTCAGGAGTATTTGGAGGTTAAGCCTTGGCATTAAAAGTAGAGTTTATTATGACAGGCATTTCATATACCAGCAAGCTGATAAGACTGCTTTTGTGTGCACACATCTGTATCTGTGTGCATGTGAAATGGTGAGTGAAGGAGATACAGGGAAGCTGCCCTGAAACCCACCAGAAACTCATTTACTTCACGTGTGTGAGGCTGTTGACTTATCAACAGATTAAAGCCCTAGATAAGCCAAGGGAATTGTGTTTGATTAGATGAGCAGTTTTTTTGATGTGTATGCTTGGGGACTTCTCATGGGAGGAGAGTGAGAACAAGAATTAGCTTTCAAGATCCCCTCTAATCAGATTAAATTACTCAAACAATAATATTTGACCTGTGATCTAAGATCTAGGCATCACAGTGAGTTAGGAGCCCTGGAAATGCTAAAACATCTGTCCAATCGGTGCTATTTGGCACCATATTCCCTGCCCGTGGTTCTAATTTTGAAAACTCACAACGTGCAGCCAGTTGTGAGCAGACACCAGACCCACGTGTGCCAAGCATGTAACCACAAATCCCAGGCCCAGTGTGTCAGCATGCTAATTATGCAAGCACCCAGCTCAGATGATTTAATCGCCTCCTAAAGAGGACCACAGTGATTTCCCACTTAAAGTTAGATTCATCTCCTGCCTTTAAAGCTCAAGGCCAGATTCCATTTTCTCTTTCTCTCAGCATCTTGTACAGTCATAGTTTCAGAGAAGGAGAGTGCCAAGCGCGGAGAAATTACTGAGCTGGTTTTAACCCAGCTGTTTTATTTTTTATTCTTCAGGATTGCCTAAGGTCCTCTGAGGTCCTTGCTTTCATTTTCTCAACCCCAGAAGGAGCATAAGGAAAAGGCTCAGAGCAGCATGGGAGTTGTTCCAGAAGCAGTGCTGTGAGCGTACACGTGTCTTGCTCAGGAGGGAGGTTTCGCCTCCACCTACGCTCTGAGGGGGCAGCTGTGATGTCTCGATGGGATGAGAGGAAAATCAATATGCATGGCAGTCTGGCGCTGTGCCCGTGGGACCGTGCAGGAAAAATATGCTGTGTGCCACCGGTGTGTGACACTGAGGGTTGCCACCAGCAACCAGGGCACCTCTGTGCTAAAATGACAGGAAGGAGTGATGGTTGTAACAGCAGAAATAGATATTCTCACTTCTTTCTGTCTCCCCTTTTTCACTTGCTTCAAAAATTCCTACTCATTCTTCGGCTCCCACCCCATCATCGTTTGTGTGATATGTCGGGGGATTCAGCAAAGTGGAATAGGGGGTGGAGAAATTAAAATGCTGACTGAAAGAATACAAGTGATAGACTCCCCTGCTCAGATGTAGGGAGAGGCATTAGTGGCATTTGGTCAGAGAATGTGAAACATAACAATGCTTTGCACATTGCAAAATGAAGGCACACAAACCATTTCCTGCGGTGAAAGGGCAGGAGGTAGATTTTAGTCATTGAATGCCTGAGGGTGGGGAGGCAGAGAAAATACTTTCTTTGTAGTGACAAGTGCTTGGGATTGTTTATTTTCTTAATTTATGTAGTCTGATGAGGAGTGAATATGGATGATATACTTAAAAGCCAAAGAAACCAGCATTTTTCTTCAGGGAAACCTGCCTACAGGGTGTCCACATGGGAGGTGGAGGCGGCAGAGGCCTCATGTTTTTTTCCTCTTTCAAGCCTCTCATGCCCACTTCATAGACCCAGGACACTGTGTCCCTTTAGACTAGAGAGTGAATGAGTGCAACAGCCGACCCGCAGAGCCATGACATTGAGTGCTGATGAACACTGGGCTTCTGTTTACATGGGCAGACACCCAACCAGGCAGCCAGTGTCTGCTTCTCTTTCTGTAAAAGGCTGGTCAGTTCAAAAGAACTAGTTTTAATATAGTACTGATTGTTCCTGGGAGATTTCTAAGATAGGATTTTTCTATTACTGGGAAAGAGTTCTTTTTCACACTAGTTAAGAAGGCTGTGTAGACCACTTCTGGGAACATAAGTGCTTGCCCCAGTCAAAGAAAATGACCTCATTGAGACAGTCATGTCAAGTCTGTGCTTGTGTTTCCTTTCACTAGCTCTGTTGTCAGGAAGTATTCCAGTTGTCCCCTTTCTCCATAGGAACCAGTTGACGACTAAAAAGAGATTATGTACTTGTGAAACCCAATGTGGATTATTCACATAGGATAGAAAGGATCTCAAAAGTTATGATTCCTTAACCATACAATATATTCAACAAATACTTATTAAATGAATGAAGGCTAGTTTGAAGTCAGGATGGTGAGGGTGTAGAGACAAGAGACAGAGCATTACTTGTGGAGTGAGGGCAGTACATGGTAGATTAGAATGGGAAGTCCCATATCAATTCCTTCATGGCTACAGGCTTACTCTTTTATGCCACTTAATATAAAACAGAATGAAACTTATATCCTTCCAAAAATTTGGAATAGACAGAAAGGAAACATGCCACTGAAAATAAGCACATGTGCTCTTTTTAGTTGATATTGTTCCTCTTTGATCTATTATATATAGTCTAGAGGCCCAGTGCACGAAATTCATGCACTGGGGAGCGGGGGTCCTTCAGCCCAGCCTGCCCCCTCTCACAGTCCAGGAGCCCTCAGGGGATGTCCTACTGACGGCTTAGGCCCGCTCCCCGCGGAGGCTCAGAGCAGGTGCCTCGTGTGTGTGTGTGTGTGTGTGTGTGTGTGTGTGTGTGTGTGTCTGCTGTGGGCCTGCCCCCAGCTGCATCAGAGGCTTGGAGCAGGCACCCCGTGTATGTGTGTGTGTGTGCGTGTGTGTGTGTGTGTGTGTGTCTGCTGGGGGCCTGTCTCAGCTGCACCACAGAGGGTCGGAGCAGGTGCCCTCTGTGTGTTTCTGTCCACTGGGGGCCTGCCCCCAGTCACGTCAGAGGCTCAGAGCAGGCACCCCGTGTGTGTGTGTGTGTGTGTGTGTGTGTGTGTGTCCACTGGGGGCCTGCCCCCAGCTGCTCCATGGAGGCTCGGAGCAGGCGCCCCTCTGTGTTGATCTCTCAGGCTCGGGGCCGTGCCCGCACCATCTTTCTGAGCTGGTCGTGACCTTTAAGGAGTCCCAACCTCATTTGCACATTACTTCTTTTATATATATACATATACATATATATATATGTGTGTATATATATATATATACACATATACATATACATATACATATACATATACATATACATATATGTGTGTATATATATGTACATATATATAATTTTTGTTTTTATAATTTATATTATAAACTACTTCATAAATTTTAAAGTAGTTGCAATAAATTCATACATTTTAAGCATAATAATAAAACACATGTACACCTGTGATCCAGGTTAAAAAACAACACATTTTCAATATGGCTGAATCCAATTGTGTGAAAACAATGGAATTAGAAATGGACTTCTTTTGGGGGGGGGGCATTATTCAGCGTACCATAGTCCACCCTCTGGCCCACAAAGATTCATGCTCATCCCAGATGTAAAATACATTAACTCATCTCAAGTTCCCTAAAAGTCTCAACTCATTTCAACATCAACTCAAGACCAAAAATCTTACTGAGGTCTCATCAGCTCAAAAATTCATCACTAATTATCTAAATTTCCTAAGTTTTTATGGGTAAGACTCTGGGTATAATCCATCTTTGATTTAAAAAAATTCTTCTCCATCTGTGCAACTGTGAAACTACAAAACAAGTTATCTGCTCCAAAAAATAACAATAGTGAGACATGCATAAGAAAACAGTTGTAGATATTTCCATTCAAAAAGTGAGAAAATGGAGGGAAACAAGTAGTCACTGGCCCTAAGAAATTTAAAAATATAACCAAAGCAAACTCCATTAGGGTTTAAAGCTTGGGAATAATCATTGGTGGCTCCGGGTTCCACAATTTGGAGCCAAGGTCCTACCCCAACAATCATCCTTCACTTATGAAAGGTAGCATGTGGTTGCAATTGACTATTAGCCTGTTCCTTGCCTTAGACTTTAGGAAGCTAAGAGCCTTTTTTTTCATTTTGTAATGTCTATCCCTTTCAGTCCAAGCAGGTAATGTGTCTGCTTATATAATATTCTTAAAAACCTCGTGGCTCTCTTGTGTATGTCATGGGAATTCACTTCATTAGACAAGAAGCTCTTGCAGGCTCTGAACTAACTGACCAGAAAGGATATCAGTTTGTGTAATACTTCATTTGATCTGCTGATGCCTGGCAATATTCCAGATCCCAAGACAAATTCTCCCCAATACTTCCTCATAATATTCAGTTTTACCTAGGTGGGGGTAGGGCAGGGAACAAAGGGGGGGATTTGGGATATACTGTGATTACAGAGTCTTTATAGTGGTTTTTATATTGGGAATTTATAGTGGCATTTTACAGAATTCAGCTGGTACAGACCGGCATAGTGAGTGACATACACAGAATGGAAAAATAGCATAGGTGCTTTTATAAATAAAATTATTCAAAAGATCACAAAAGGCTCATATATTGAATGACAATGCAAATGATCAAAATAGTAATATATTATTATTTTTCTTCAACAAACATGTATTGAATATATGTTATAGGCTAGTTACTCACTAGGGCTTAGAAATAATAAGGTAGACAGGATGTGGCCTCTTATCTCAAGAAGCCTATATTCCCACGGGGGATCATAGCTTTTATATTCACACATTTTATAATATGACTTGGAAAGCACTATAATAGAGTTATGAGCTTGGATTCTACAATATAACAGCAGCACTATTGACTCACCTGGGGAAATGGACAATTTAGCACTATTTGCCTTTATCATATTTAGTTGTGGATATTAAAAAAAAAATCAACAGTTCTAATAAGTCATTTGATTAGGTCAACAAAAATGGGCCAGCAGATGGGTTTTATTTATTATGCCACATTGCCATTAATTAATTGGGGGCAGAATGGAAGAGATCAGACCCTGGAAAATACAATTAATAAAAAGGAGTAATCCATGAAAAATAAAATCCAATGAACAAATTTACTCAAATGACACAAAACCAACTGTAGATTAATGCACACACAGGAGGTCCTAGGCTTTGTAGCAAAACCAAGCTCTGTTGAATAAGACACATCACTTTCCACACTTGGTCATGCTAGATGCCTGGAAATGCAGTAGTTCTCAGTGCTGTCTGGCCACCTCCAGAGGACACCTGGCTGATACTGCAGTTTATGAAGAGAGCCTTAGCCAAGAACTCATGGACTTTGTCCTAATTCTGTTTCTGCCACTGATTTGTTACTACACCTCACTTACTCAAGTCTCACTGTGCCTCACTGTCTTGTCTATAATCAACCCATACACACTGAGAGAGCCTAGGTGTGAAGCACATAAGGGCTACAAATATGAATGAATTGTCAATATTGCCCTCAAGGAGCTCCCATTCTAGTGGTGTGAAGACAAGAAACCAGTGAAATGCTCTACAATGCACATAAGGTAAAATGTTTGTACAAAGCACAGAAATATAATGAGAGCGTGTTGATTCTGGCTACACCATAATTCCACAGATGGAAAATACCAGCATTTTTATTTTACAAAAACACCATGCTGATAAGAGTTTATCTTTATATTTTCCTAGATGCTAACTTGTCTGAACTTTATTCTAGTCCCTATTTATGTACCCTTTGTCCCCAAGACACCTCTATCTGTTGGTAAACCATAGGGGGTCATTGGGGATTATTCGGACCTATTCCTGGAGAGAGATGAACTCTTTTCTGTTGTTTTTTTTGTGCCCATCTTGCTGGTTTGCATGTGCACAGAGCCCTCATTGCTTCCCCTGGTTTGCCCTTGAGATGACATTCAAGATTCCAGGCTCGATCAATGCCAGATCTCCCTGGTGCTTCCACCATGGGGATGATATGACAGAGTATGAAACCAGTGAAGACTCAGGCCACAATAGATAGCCTCTGAACACTTCTGAAAGTCCTTGAAAAGGAATTGTTAGAAAAGCTGACCATTTATCTTAGCCCATGAGCATTCACTTATATTTCATGTATGAGTTGTTCATTCTTACAAATAATCTACTCTCTGCTCAAGAATGATCTGTCAGGAGACTATTTGAGAATTCATTGTCTCACTGATACAGATCCATAGCCCTTGCTTACCAAGATTATGTTCTAGTACATATATATATATGTGTGTGTGTGTGTGTGTGTGTGTGTGTGTGTAGAGGGGACCTCTTGGGATACAGTGTTTGGTAAATAAATAGCCGTTAATGCCACTGATTTTGTTCTAAAAGTCTTAAAATGTTCACTACTATAACATGTGTTTTGAGCTCTCAGCAAAACTCTGAATGTTTATCATGGTCTGCCTTTACTTTTCTTATTCACTTTAAACCACAGAAACAGTACTGCATTTGGGCCAGAGAAGGGATGACTATAGTCTTTGACATTAAACGAAAGAGTTTATTATAGAATCATTGGCGATCTTAGGCAAATTACCTAAACTGTTTAAATCTTCATTTCTCAATAATAAAAATTTTAATAATCATGTTTCTTTCCCTTTTGCTAAGAGAATTAAACAAAAGAATTCAGAAGTCTTGAAGACAGTGCCTGAACCTAGTCAATGCTTAATTTAGCACTATTGACAGAAATAAGTGAGTGAATGAATGAATGAATGAATGGATACATAAATACTGTACAGTATTTGTAGGTATGAGTTTTTGTGGACATAAAGTTCTATCAGAATTGTAATCCTTATGAACATTTACACAGTTTTAATTTTGAGCCTGAGGTGGTGGGACTATTTTAAAACTAGAAATCATAATTTGGGATATTGATTTATGTAGGTAGGGCACAATCACCAGCCACCTCACCCACCTCTGCCTACATAATGTCAAGAGGTAAATTCACTGTGAAATTAATGAAACTTCAATTTCAAGGCCTCTCATTTTTACTGAACCCTTTATAAGATCCTAGAAGGAGCCTTGCAACTATGTATTAAACTGTACATCTCTTGGCTTCTAAAGCCTTGATATGCCTCTGTCCAGGTCCTGAGTTACTTCTTAATATATGGCTGGGTTCTTTAAGGAGCTTTATATTCTTCACATGCTAAGTGCGCCACATCTTAAAGAATCATGGCTCAAGTTCTCACTGACACCAAATCTTCTCTCTTTAGAGTATATTCATTGAGTCCTGCAGTTACTGTTTGGAATACCCTCACTGAGAAGGTCTTCAATAAAATATCTTATTAAGTGTTTAAGAATAGCCCTAACTGGTTTGGCTCAGTGGATAGAGCATCGGCCTGCGGACTGAAGGGTCCCAGGTTCGATTCCAGTCAAGGGCATGTACCTTGGTTGTGCGCACATCCCCAGTAGGGGGTGTGCAGGAAGCAGCTGATCGATGTTTCTCTCTCATCGATGTTTCTAACTATCTATCCCTCTCCCTTCCTCTCTGTAAAAAATCAATAAAATATATTTAAAAAAAGAATATACTTCTATTTAGTAACCTTTGTACATTGAATAACACCCACCTGATGACCCATCCTGGGCAAAACCGTAATTGTCATAAGAATATAGAACTCTCAGTGTATTATTAAAATAAAGCAAGCAAAAGACAAATGTGAATTTTAATACAACAGTTCTGGGATGAGGAGAAGAGATAAAGTAACCCCAAGTTGTATTATTATGTATTTTTCACTCGTTTTTAATAACAGAAATGGCAGATGGAAAAGGCATAACAAGAAGACTGGCAGAAACAACTACTCATTATAAATAGAATTTAGCCATTGAAAAAAAATGTAAGGTGGTTAAAAAGAGTATGTGTATTATTATGTGGTCCTTAGGCTGACTAAAGAAACACATTCCACATTTGGAATACATGGCTCAGGCTGCTTTCTGATTCTAGGCAAGGAGACCATCTGACAAAATGACGTCAATTCTTTTCCGCACTGTTGCATTTATGTCCTGGTTTAATCAGCTTGACATGAGTTTTGTAAAACAGAAAAGCAGTATATTAATGATGTTGAGATGAGAGTGCATGAGTCAAAGCACAAGCCATTTTACAGTTAATGAAACTGGTGAAAATTTAAAGAGAAGCAGAGTGTAGTTTAATGCTGTCGTTTTCAGAATAATCATCTGTTGTCTCTCATTCTTGAATACTGTGTCTGAAATAATGCATTTTGCATGGAATTTAGATAAAAAAAGAAGCTGCTGATTTTTTCTTGGTCATAAAAATGGCACTCAGATATCAATCACATTTTGCATAATTTTACTTTATCACTGTCAAGTAATGAAGATTCCAAATCTTTAATGAAGAATTGTATAATGAGGCAATATTTTGATTTAAATCCACTATACAAACATATATATATATACACACACACACACACACACACACACACACACACACACTTCATCCCATTTCTGCACAAAATTATATTGATAAAGTAGGTTTCGGCTCAATATAAATTATTTTATTATGGAAAAAACTTTGATTAATTTTTAAACAAGCAAGGAAGACTTAATTCAAGACACACAGTAGGAGAGACACAAAAGATGGAAGAGTTTTTAAAGCCCTGAATGTTAGTGGAAATGTACTAGGGAACCTTATGGGTGAGATTGCTCAATGTGATTAGGCCATCTGTGTTTGCTAATTGGCACTGTGGAAGTTAGGGTCTTACCCTCCCTTGGAGACTGGGAGATAAGGCCCTTCCTTGTCTTTCTTGATGATTACATTTCCAAGTATTGCATCCAAGGTCCTTGAGAAAGACATTCCTGGAGGACAGACTTAGGAAACACTCTTTATAAAAGTCCACATCTGCAGAATCTATCACTTCAGATATATGTTTTATTTTAATTCCCCGCCCCCCCCAACTAGGAGATATTCGATGTTGACCCTTTTTACAAGTGAGAAATTTGAGCCTTAAAGAGATTAAGTAAATTGTCAGTGCTCACAGATTGCATGGAGCCCAGCTCTAGGTTCCAATGTGTTTATTTGTAAAATAGATCACACCACATATCTCAGAGAGCTGTGAGAAGGATTAAAAGCTTGTGTTTGTTTATAAAGTGAGCGCTCCACGTGGATCAAAACATCCTCCTTATGTGAATAGCCTTGTGGGCTCTGGTGCCTGAGCACCTTGGTTGGAATTTCTAACTTCTCTACTTTTTAGACATGCAAAGTTGAAGTTACTTACATGCTCTATATCTTAGTTTCCTCATCTATTAAAATGGGGCTAAAAATAATACAGTTTATGATTGTTTTAAGGATTAAATGAGCCAATACATGTAAGTCAATTAGAACAGTACTTTAGGACTTCATAAAGTTAAGTTATAATTAATATTGATATGGTCTCCTGACAACTGAATCAATGATTAATTTTATATTCCTCAACTTTGATTTTTTAAATGTTTACAATTAAGTAAATACAGGATGGGGCAAAAGTAGGTTTACAGTTGTGAGTACACAAAACACAGTTTATTATTGTATTATTATTTATTAATTAGTGTATTATTTCCCATACAAACAACAGCAAACCTACTTTTGCCCCTCTTCGCCGCCCCCCTCCCCCCGTATATTGCAGAATCTACTGTTTGTGGGACTATAGCATATAGTTGGAGAGTATAATCTTTTATTTCAAGGTGCCTATCAGGTGGAGGGAGATATATAACACATTTATTATAAACAAGTAATTCAAAATTGCTCTATATATTTTTTAAAAATGATTTGTTATCTTAAGATAAAATCTGTTCTGCTTTATTTTTAAAATTGTGCAAACTTTATTTTAATCCAGAAGCCATTTTAAAACCTTTTGGAAATAGGTAGTATGAACATCTTAAATAATCAGTGATAAAATAAGGAAAAAGCATATAATGGCTCATAATTAAATTACAGACTGAAATGTATTTTTGAAATATCCTTTTCATTTTTTTACTCTGCTCAAATTTGAGCTGAACTAAATTGTTTTTCCCTTTCTTTTCACAAAAGAATATATTCGCCATGCTTGGATGTCAGGTGATTCAAAAGCCTTAGAGAACAGGTGCAGTGGCTTTCAAAAGCTTATAGAGAGGGACAGCCACCAGCACAGGCGCTACACTCAATGCGGACACATTCTGGCATTCACACCATTTGCCATCAGGCTGGGATTGAAGTACTGGTAGGCATTAAAGACACAGGGACACAGTGTGTCTTTTTCAAGAACCTCTCTCAAGCATCCAGTTACATCTTACCCTGATTCTGGTGTGGTCACCCTTGAGCCTTAAAAGAAAAAGGAAGGAACTCAAGGATGACAACAAGAAAAAGAAAATGTGAATTATAGCTTGGTGCTATTACAGGTTTATTGAATAATTTAGGATTTTAGGTGCTTCGAAGTCGTTAAAGGACTACTTGTTATAATTCGTCATTTTTCAGTTTGTGAATCTGCATTTTCTCTATGTGTTTGGGGGTCTCCTTGCTTCATTTGTTTGGGTTTTCACTTAAATAACTGAAATTCCATCTTATTTATTCTATAGTTTAACTCTTTTGTCTGTTGCATTTTTAGTTTCTCACATGCTGTGGACCCTTTCTCTTTTCTTCACAGAAACATTCAAATATGTAGGACACTAAAACTCCTCCTCTTACTCCCTACCTGGTTCTTTCCTCATAATTACTCTTCCTGTCATGGCCAATCTTCTAAAAAGCACATAAATTAAATTAATTTCCATCAAAGTATTCTTTCACTTCCACAGCCTTAGTGAAACCACTCTTACCCAAGGGTGATAACAATTTATTTACTAATTATCAAATACACTGGCATTTTCTTAGTCTCATCCTGTTCAGCTTTTATTTGGGTATTTAACAAATAGTTGTGAACTCTGTTCCATGAGCTATGCATTTCACTAATGACTGAGGGCGACTGAGATTGGTGAGCAAGGAAGAAGGGAATTCCTGCATTTATGAATATTGGGGGATTGCTTAGAGGGGCAAAATAAAGGTTGGGGATTTATTTTTGGTAAGATGGTCTTTTCTGTTGGAGGTGATATTTGAGCTCAAAACTGAAAGAAATTTACCAGGTGATTTGGGGAAAGAGAATCCCAGAAAAGTGATGGACAAAGGGCCCTGAGGTATGGAAGAGCTGGGCATTTTGTAGTAACTACAAGAAGAGAACTTTTGGAGCTATTTGTCTTTCTTGTCCTTGTGAAATCTTGTCAACATTGGTTTAGGGACTTAGATCTCTGCAGGTTCTCTGACTCTCTGATCATATTTTTCTTTCATTCTCCAACTTGACTTCCATGCGGGCATTTTCCTTCCAGATGAGGGGAAGAATAAGAAGTGGACCATACTAATATCAACGTGTTTTTTAATTCATGCTCTCCCTGTGCCCTCAGAATAAATGATCCATAAAGACAGAGGGGGGAAAAAAAGAAGTGGATCATAAATACTTTGCTGGGAGTTTAATGTCTCAAAAAGACCTGAATTTTATTTTAAAAAATTGGAAAATTCAAGGAATAAAATGTACAATGTTAGGCCAAGGAAAAATTCAATGTTTGAGTAAGACTAGGTCCTACACTCACAGGGCTTACAGTGAAACATCTGTCACTGTCATTGGCCCAGGTTAAGTTTTCCATGGTCAGAGCCCAGTTCAGTGGGTTAGAACCACAGTGGTTGAATACTTATACTCAAAATGTGGTCCTGGAATCTCAGGACCCACCGTAGACACAGAGCACAACAAACTCAAATTATGCATTTTTAAAAAATATATTTTATTGATTTTTTACAGAGAGGAAGGGAGAGGGATAGAGAGTTAGAAACATCAATGAGAGAGAAACATTGATCAGCTGCCTCCTGCACACCTCCTACTGGGGATGTGCCCGCAACCAAGGTACATGCCCTTGACTGGAATCGAACCTGGGACCTTTCAGTCCACAGGCCGACGCTCTATTCACTGAGCCAAACCGGTTAGGGCAAAATATGCATTTTTACAAGATCCCAAGATGATTCACACACACATACAAAGCGAACCCACTGGAATAGATAACAAATTTGTGATTGCTAAATTTGTGTGATGAAGGTGAGGGAAATGGATGAAGGTGGTCAATTGGTGGAAACTTCTAGCTATAAAATAAGTAAATACTGAGGATGCAATGTTCAATACTGTATGTTTGAACATTGCTATGAGAGTAGATCTTAAAAGTTCTCATCACAAGAAGAAAAATTGTAACTATGTAAGATAATGAATGTCAACTAAATTTATCATAGTAATTATTTTACAATATATACACATATCAAATCATTATTTAGTATGCCTTAAACTAATACAATGTTATATGTCAATTGTATCTCAATAAAAATGAAAAAAAAAACAACAACACTAAAGTTTGAGAACTAGTGGAATTGGGAATCACACTAGCTGGGGTTCCATTTCTTTTTAAATTTGTGGCCTTGCTCAGCTTAATATCTCAGAATTTTAGTTCCATATCCTTTCTCTTTTATTCTCAAAAGAATATATTCACTGTGCTCTGAAGTTGGGAGATTTAAAAGCCTTTGGAAATTGTTGTGATGACTTTCAAAAGTACATATGGAGGAAAATGCTGACTATGATCTGGTTTGTTGGAAAGATTAAAAAAGATATGTCACAAACTATTAGCACATATTATACATTGGTTTATAGTATTGTACAGTAAGTGATAGGTATGCTTCTCTTGTTTACCAAATCCATTACAAATTCACCATCAATTGAACTAATTTGTATAAAGTGGAACAGGGTTAGCAGGGAATATGTGGGCAGTACTACCTTAGCTGTTGAGTAAGCTGCGGGAAGATGCTCCATATGACACATTCAATTATTTTCATAACTAAATTTCCCCAAAGATGGCTCCAAATGCTTTTTTTCAGAGAAATATTACTAAGTATCTTCACACTATTCTACTTACTGAGCCTAGTAAAGGTAGCATATCAAGTAGAAATTCAAAGTTACCTCTAATTGAACCATTTGTTATGGCTTTATCCTGCTGGGGAGGGAGAACAGACAAGGTGGCCTGAAGTGCTTTCGTGTATTTTCCAATGCAATTGTCTTAGATCATGAATTCCAGCATAGCTGCTTCTTATCAAAGATGGGCTACTGGGCAGCAGTGAAAGGCTTAAGGATGTCTCCATCTTTGTGTTACAGTGTCGTGTAACAGTGCCTGGGATCTCACTGCATTAATAAAACAACACAACAGGCTGATTCAAGGAAAAAATTATTTATTGAGTACCTACAGTTCCAGAAACTCTGCTAGGTCCTGGGGAAAGAAAGATGAATAAGACCAGCTATTGTACCTCCAGGAATTCATAATCTAAGGTAGTACAAGAGGCAGACTCTGAGTACATGGAGGAAAATGCCTAGCTCCTTAACAAAATTCCTGTTTCGAAGTATGTGTCAGCTACTAGAAATCCAAAACAGCCTCAGCCTTCCTGTACTCCATCCTGCACATTGTTCCCAGAAAGCACCTTGTTGAAATAGATATGAGCCTATTTTCTAAACTTGGATTGCTCATCACTGCCATAACATTATGTATAAGGACCCCAGTAGGCTTATAGGTTTGACTCCTGTACCTGGCATACATGCACTATATTCTCCATCCATTGCAAGACTGACTCCCCAGCTTTGCTCTAGTGATGTGTTTTATTTTAAACACTCCTACCAATTAGTTCTTTGCTTTGTAAAAAATGAATAGAATCAACAAGGTGCCTATTAAAATACCAATGGCATATTTTACAGATCTAGAAAAATATTCCAAAAACTTATATGGAACAGAAAAGACCCCCCAATAGCCTCAGCAATCTGGAGAAAGAAGAACGAAGTTGGAAGGATCATAATGATATCAAACTAATACTAGAAGGCCATTATAATCAAAACAGCTTGGTACTGCCATAAGAACAGGCATATAGATCAATGGAATAGAACAGAGAGCCCAGAAATCAATCCATGCCTATATGGTCAATTAATATTTGACAAAGGAGGCAAAAGTATGCAATGGAGTGAAGACAGTTTATTCAATAAATGGAGCTGGGAAAATTAGACAGGTACATGCATAAAAATGAAACTAGACCACCAACTTACACCATACACAGGAATAAACTCAAAATAGATAAAAGATTTAAATGTAAGTCACAAAACCATAAAAATCCTAGAATAAGACATAGGTAGTAAAATCTCAGACATATCTCATGGCAATATTTTTGCCAATATATCTCCTAGGGCAAGGAATACAAAGGGGAAAAAATAAAAAGATGGGACTACATCAAAATAAAAAACTTTTGCACAGAAAAAGAAACCATCAAAAAAATGAAAAGAAAACCCACTTATGAGAGAATATAGTTGTCAGTGATACATCAGTTAAGGGGTTAATTTCCAAAATATATAAAGAACTTGTACAACTCAACGTCGGTAACACAAACAATCCAATTTAACAATGGGCAAAGGACTTGAGTAAACACCTTTCCAAAGAGGGCATACTAGTACAGATGGCCAACAGACATATGAAAAACTGCTCAGCCCTGGCTGGCATGGCTCAGTTGGTTAGACGTCATTCCGTGCACTGAGAAGTTGCTGGTACGATTCCCAGTTGGGACAAATGCCCAGGTTGCAGGCTCAATCTCCAGTAGGAGGCATGCATGGGGCAATGGATTTATGTTTTGCTTTCTCATGGATGTTTCTCTCTTTTCCCTTTCCCTCCCTCTCTCTCTAAAAATCAATAAATATATATATATATTTTTAAAAATGCTCAACATCACTAATCATCAGAGGGATGCAAATTGAAACCACAATGAGATATCACTTCACACCTGCCAGAATGGCTACCATCAATAAATCAACAAACAGCAAGTGCTGGAGAGGATGTGGAGAAAAGGGAACCCTTGTGCACTGTTGGTGGGAGTGCAGACTGGTGCAGCCACTGGAAAATAGTATGAAGTTTCCTCAAAATATTAAAAATGAAACTGCCTTTTGACCCAGCGATCCCACTTCTGGGAATATATACTTAGAACACCAAAACACCAATCACAAGGAATATATGCACCCCTATGTTCATAGCAGCATTGTTCACAATAACCAAGCTCTGAAAACAGCCAAGTGCCCATCAGTACATAGGTGGATAAAAAAGCTGTGGTACATTTACACAATGGAATACTACATGGCTGTAATCAGGAAGGAACTCTAACCTTTTATGACAGCATGGATGGATCTGGAGATTATAACGCTAAGTGAAATAAGCCAGTCAGATAAAGACAAATACCATATGATCTCACCAATATGTGGAATCTAATGAACAAAATAAACTGATGAACAAATTAGAACCAGAGACATGGAATGGATACATGGTACAGACTGACAGATGTCAGAGAGGAGATAGGTGGGGCAGATGGGATAAAAGAAGGTGAAGAGAATATCCAAAGAACATATATGCATAGTCTGTGCATGGGCACAGACAACAATGTGGTCTGGGTGGAGGGGAGCAAAAGGGAGGAAAATGGGGAACATCTATAATAATAAAAGTGTAATATACTAATTAGACCAGACAGCTGAACGACCTTCTAGACGTCCTTCCAGATGACCTTCTAGACCAGTGGTTCTCAACCTTCCGAATGCCACGACCCTTTAATACAGTTCCTCATGTTGTGGTGACCCCCAACCATAAAATTATTTTCATTGCTACTTCATAACTGTAATGTTGCTACTGTTATGAATCATAATGTAAATATCTGATATGCAGGATGTATTTTCATTGTTACAAATTGAACATAATTAAAGCATAGTGATTAATCACAAAAACAATATGTAATTATATATATGTTTTC
>NW_005353325.1:1598099-1613620 GCF_000412655.1 Myotis brandtii | reverse complement strand
GGGGTCGCGACCCAGAGGTTGAGAACCACTGTTCTAGACGAAGCCTCGGCTGTGAGGGCTGAACCCCTTGCACGAATTTTGTGCATCAGGCCTCTAGTCTTTAACAATGTCAACAATGAAAATAAAATTTAAAAATTTTTGAGAGATGTGCTTGGTTTTGGTGCCATATTTTGGATTCACACAGAAAGGAGTTGAGAAGACATTCAATTAAGCACATGGGAACCTTCTGGAAAAGCTATATATAACCAGCTATGACCACTTTTGAACATCATTTGATGGTTTCACTTGGATAAGTATAGTATAGCCACGCATGGTACTCCTCTATGAGACATCTGAACAGAAGGACCATGTTCCAAAGAAAAGAGAATCTGTTGCTATTAGCTTAAAGGAATTCTGCCCCAGGACTACAGAGCTGGGAATTGCATTCCAATATTTGATCACTGTTTCCATCTGTTGAGATAACTTATTTGTAAAATGGGGTCCATAACTACCATTTATTGAACTCTTACTGTTTGCTAGATGTAACATACAATACATATTATAGAAATCCCGTGACATAATTGGTGTCATTAGCGTCTTCAGATGGGAAAACTGAAGTGCTATAAGATTTATTCTGAAGTTTCACAGGTAATAAGAACTACAATTTGAGTGCACTTGTGTACGATTCCATTGTTCCACTTACTAATACTATTTTTTACAAGGGGAGTGAGCAGTGGATGGTTCTATATATCTTATGTCAGGAAGTTTAAATCTTGACCTTTAGATTTGAAGCTGAAATTTAATTCATTCCATTATATGACTGATTTCACATAAGCTGTGACCTTTTACTTCATGGTGTGGAGGTGGTATAAACAATTTTCCAAGAGCAGTAGTTTTAGTTCTTTCTAAGAATTTATTTCGAAGGAAGCAAAAGGACTAAGAGAAGGAAGGTCACCTTTTTCTGGGAAGACCAGAGGAGAGCTACGGTAACCTACTGCCTGTGAATAATCTCCTGAGGAGGTGTGTAGTGGAAAACTGGAAAGATTTTGTTAACTTTTATGTTCCAAGGACTGGACATTTTAATAAAATACAGAGATGAGCTATGAGAAAATAACTCCATTGCAAAAAATATCACAAATATAAACAGAACAATCCTGAGGCACCATAAAAATAAACTAAATTAAAAATAAATCTAATACCTATTTTAGAGGAGGGAAAGCAAGTATGGTAGGTCTGTTGCCCTGTAACCCAAGCCATGGTTCAGAACGAAATAAAAAGTGAGACACATAATCATGGTATAGCAATGTAATAACTTTGTGGTAACAAGGTGGACCTCTAAGTCCTGACCTACTCTTCAACTACTCTAAAAGATGTAATATTCAAAAATCCTGCGTGTCTGGGACGCTCTGATCTCATAATTACCTCCCTCAGTCAGGACCATCAAGGCCACCAAACTGCAGATGTATCATTGTGAAGGTTAAGGGAGGCCTCTGGGAGCCATGGCCACTCATGCCATCTTGTATCCCTAAGTGTTGTAGATCAAGGAGCAAAGCCAAGTCCAAATAACCACAGCTGAGTTATCATTTTATCTGACCCTTGAACCTGAATTCCTGAATTGGCTTCTGTAGTCTGATGTAGCTCATAGGAGTACAACAGAAGTTGTTAAAAGGAAAGCAATTAAATTGGCAAAGGACTGAGCTGAGCAGGGCTTGGCATTGCTTCAGTGTAGTGTTCAAATGCTGTTCTACCACTACTGCTCATGACTTACAGTGAGGTGAAGTAAGGCAAGATGAAAAAACAAAGTTTTTATTGATTTTTAAGGAAATCCAATCATTCCTCTATCCATCCAACCATTCATTCATTCATCTAGCCATTCACTTATTCAAAAACAATATTACATGTTTACAATATATCCATTCTTTTTTAAAATTTTGTTTTATTGCTTAAAGTATTCCAGAGAGTATTAAATATGTCTCCTTCCCCACCCCCCCTTGACATTCCCCTGGCCTCCCCTACCCCCCAGTGTCTTATGTCCCAATATATCCATTCTTAAAGAGATAGAGAAATGTATAGCATAGAGTCTTTGCCCTTACAAATCTGATAATCTAGTTCAGTGGTTCTCAACCTTCCTAATGCCGCAACCCTTTAATACAGTTCCTCATGTTGTCGTGACCCCCAACCATAAAATTATTTTCGTTGCTACTTCATAACTGTAATTTTGCTACTGTTATGAATCATAATGTAAATATCTGATATGGTCTTAGGCGACCCCTATGAAAGGGTCGTTCGACCCTCAAAGGGTCGCGACCCACAGGTTGAGAACCGCTGATCTAGTTGGAGACATAAAACATCCTCACAAGACAGATGAAAGGGGTGGTAGTTATAAGATGACTAATGACTAAAACAATGACTGTTTTGGTAGAGTGATGGGCTTACAGAGAGAGTGAATGATGAAGAGTGCTTTTCTCCAATGTTATCTTCTGTCCAGGAATGGGAAAAAAGCAAATAGATTATTGGAGTGATCAAGGGTAGACACTAGCCTTCTGGAAATGAGAGAAGCTCTTAAAGTATACTGGGAACCACATATTTGTAGCCAACCATCACATCCTGACTGAACAGGAGTCTAACGTGGGTGAACTGGGAAGGGACTAAGACCTGGAATAACTATTGAGAACTTGTGGAGGATAGATGATGATATTAAAATAAAAAAAGCAGGTAGACCAAGTGTACAATTTCTTGTATGCTTTTGATATAAATGAAGCGGGAGGTCAAGGAACTAAAAAGTTAAGTGCCTCATACTATTATTTATTTAGATGCAGAATTCATTTAATTGCAGGTAAAATAAGATGAGAAAAAAAACGGAGTTATGTGATTGTATAGAAAGGCAGCTATCACCTCTTGGCGATGCGAGGCAACAGCAGCAGTGATTGAAAGAGGGAGGAATAGATAGATATCAAAATTTCACTCATATGTGGAATATAAAACTGAGCCTTGTGGACACAAGCAACAGTGTGTGGTTGCCAGAGGAAAGTGGGTGGGGGTACTGGGTCACGAGGAGTGCCTAACATATGCCTAACATATGGTGATGGAAGATAATTTGATTTTGGGTGATGGGCATATGATGCAATATACAGATGATGTATCATAGAAATGTACACTTGAAACTTATGTGATCCTATTAACCAATGTCAATTTAATAAAAAGTAAAAGCTATAAGCAAAACAAAAGAACAGAGCGATTTGTTTAGAAGCAGCAATTGAGAAAAAGGATGATTATTTACATAGCACTTCACTTCCAAAGTTTGGTAGAAGAAGTCATAGTAGGGCTCTGTGGTAGAAATAAATGGATAGAGCATGCTTTTAGATGCATAGAAGATCACAGGTCCAGAAAGAATGTGGATGAGAAAAAACAACTTACATTTTTTTGCAACAACTTTTGTATTATGTACAGGAACAACATTAAAAGTTTAACAAGCAAGGACCAGAGAATTATAACAGAATTCCACATTAAACCTACACAGTATGGAATGAAATAAGATTTTATTTTCTGAGTCAAATAATGTCCCCTATGAATATAAGCAACAAAATGTCTTTCTTTCTAAATATCAAGGGAACTCTATAACATGGGTGTTACCACTTGGTAAATATGAGATTTTACTAAAGCATTTGCTTATAATAAAAAAAGAAAATATTTCTGATTCTTTATTTGAAAACCTTAATGTCATGCTTTATTTTCTGTAGAGTGAAACCATAAATCTCTACTTCTCATGTGTTCCTGCATCATACTACCCTGGAGTTTAAAAGGCATTATGTTAATAGTAATCAATAGCATATATGATTATCACCCTCCCATCCCCCAAAATACTCTAGAAATCTCTTTCACAATTTTCAGGGATATCCTAGGAAAAGTCTCACACGTTACCTATGAACCAGTTCTTTTAACCTCCAACACAACAAGGTCACTCACTTTTGGATGCAAAGTTACTAGTCTTCTAGTCATAGGATCTAAGCAAATATGGGGCCTCAAACTAAGCCTTCTGTGCTCCCAATTTACACGTGTGTGCCACGTTACTGCTCTGGTTGGGGCCACCATCCTAGGTTGCCTTATGCTGTATATGCTGTAGAGTCAAGGAAAAAGTTTGGAACCTTGGCCGTCTAATCAGGGTCAGAGTCCTGAACTAAATATCTTTATACAAGATATGGGTATAACCATTCCCCTCTGCAGGTTTGAGGCTGAAGCTTTCACAATCCTGCCCTACAAGGAGGTCATAGACGTTTGCATTATCTCAGAATGTTTGTAGGAGTAATTTTCCTTGGAAGATGAGCTAATAAACAAAATTTACCAAACACACAAGAGAAAATAAATACTGTGAAATCTTACACTTGAGAAAACAGTAATCATAATAATAACAGTCATAATAGCAGCTATTCATAAGCACCAATTATGTACCAGGCATTGTACTAAATGCTTCACATATATGTCTCATTACTGTCCTAACAACCCTAAGAGATAGACGCTATTATTTTTGCCTTCTTATGACTGAGGAAACTGAAAGACTGCTACATTAAGTAACTATTCAAGAGAAGAAAGGCAGTAGGCTATGCAGCCAGAATTAGAACTCTAGCATCCAATTCAGTGTTCATGCTCTTAGTCTCCTATGCTGCTGGGTGATAGATGGAATGGAACACAAGAAACAAGACACTTCACTCTTTTCGTCCAAATAGTAGCAGCTTCCTCTTTTTTTTTGTTTAGTGATCTTTACATTTTTGGTTGCAACAGCATTTTGTCGTAACAGTACTGTGTATGTAGAGTGAAGGATTATTGCAGGCTCTTTGCATAAGCAGGGGCATGGTCACCTCAGAGGCCAAAATCATTTAATTAGAATGACCTCACCCTCTTTGGTATGGCTCAGCTGTTGGAGCATTGGCTCATACACCAAAAGGTGGCAGGTTCAATTCCTGGTCAGGGCACATACCCAGGTAGCGGTTTCGATGCCTTGTTGGGGCACGTGCAATGTTTCTCTCTCACATCGATGTCTGTCTATCTGTCTGTCTATCTATCTATCTATCTATCTATCTATCTATCTATCTATCTATCCATCCATCCATCCATCCGTCTATCTATCTATCTATCTATTCTACCTACCTACCTACCTACCTACCTATCTATCTCTATTTTCTTCTTTCCCTCCCTCCCTCTCCTTTCTTCAATAAAATAAAATATAAAATAAAATAAAATAAAATAAATAAATTACCCCTGACTTTGCCCGGCATACTAGTAGAGGTGGCCTGGTATTCTAATCCCAGAAGCAGTCCCACTGCCAGTTTTATTACCTGTGATTCCTGATTTTGTTTCTAACTCCCTGCTAGCACAATAAGGAGCTTCCATTCTTGCAGTGGAGGGAAAATACAAGATATACAAAAGTAAGACAACACAACCTATGTTTCAGATACTCATCAGTGTCTCTGGTTTATAGAGGAGAATTAATATCCCCTTATATTCCAAACCTTAATTTGAATTCATAATCTTATCTTAATGGATGGATCCCAAAGTCCCAGTGGATGCCCCATGATTTGGAGTCCAGGGTTCTTTGATTCCAACGCCCATTCTTGTCCCGCAGTAGAGTTAGGAAAAGGGAATAGGTAAGTGCCTAGACTAGTGAGCATTTAGGTGACTCTTCCAAAATTTGTTACTGCAGCTGCTGAAGGTCAGGAGAGAGACATTCCTCCAGCACCTTTCAGACTCTGGGGTATTCCAGAGATAGATGGCCCTGTTAGCACCACGCTTGTTTGATTGGACATTAGTTATCCACTTTCTTTGAAATATACCATGTAAACTAATTATTTTGCTATTGTTTCCTTTTCATTTTTCTCAGATATTGAAAACAAGTAAAACATCCATTTTGGAATAAGTAAATGACTTAAGAGTATGGCTCATCATCCTCAGAGTCATGAAGTAGTAATATTTCAAATTTTTTTACAATAAAGATGAAGATGAAAACAACTTGAAAGTAGAACCTGGAAAAAAGCCACTCATTATACTCTATTTTCTCTATATTAAACCATAAATGCTGCATTCAGCTGTAGTCCCTAATTTTCTTAAGCTTCTCAGCAGAAACCAAACCTCTCGGCATCTCATTTGGCATGTGTATTTCTAGATAAAAGACACAAAGGAGGCTGATCTTCAAAGACTGTCTTTTTCTAAAAATGGCATTCCTCATTGCCCTTTTTATAGGAGGGTGAATAAAAATGATTCTATATTTTTTGCTTATATGGTTTCCTTGGTACAGAATTATCCTGTGACACAAAGGACAAAAGTACATAATACTTCAAAATAATGAGCAATAACAGAGTCTCCTGTACCAAGATAATGGCTTTATTCTTCTCTGGCCCCAATAATCCAATGACTCAAAAAACTCAGAGCACAGAAAAGAATGAAATTCTTCTTCATTGTCCAGCTTGAACAAACCTAGGGAGATTCTAAAGGGCTAGGAGCAGATATCATCAAAGGTAATCTAAGTGATTCTAAAGAGGAGATGAAAGAGCCTCCCATTTAATCTTGCAAGTAGCAACACCTCCCAAGGAAGTGCAGTACCACTTTAAAGAGATAAATACTAGCCCACAGAGCACTCCCTAAGACTAGAAATAGCTACCATTTACTGAGTGCTTACTATGTGACAGGCACTTTGCTATGCATTTCAAATGCACTTTTTCATGTAATTATCTCAATAATCATGCTCCATTGGTCCTATTATGATACTTTCTCAGACACTCAAGCATAGACAGGTAAATTGACATGTGCAAGGTCAGATAGCTGACACACTGAAGAATTTTATGATTATTTACAAGGATGATCTACCTCCAACATCTATGATTTTAATCTTTATGAATAACATTTATGTTAGCTATATGGTAATGTGGTATTATAATACACCTAATAATCCATTTAATCAACCTCACACTCAGGGCCAGAATCCCATTTGCGGCATCTTTGACATCTGTGCTCATCTAAGCTCTGCGAATAGTGGAGAGACTGATGTGAGAAAAAAACAAAACAAAATGAACAAATGAAGAAAACACGGCTCTTTTCACTTAACACACATTAATTCTTACAAAAACCTGAAAGAAAGATGGATATCACTATAGGCATTTTATTCATGAGGAAACTGAGGTTCAGAGAAGTTGAGTAACTGGTCCTAAGGCATGAAACCAGTAAGTGGTGGGGCCTGTTCTTCTGATTCTAAAGCTCAAGTTTACTTCTTTCCATCAGCCTACCTCTCTCCGAAGAGACACTAGTAACAAGGTAGTCATTCCATTTTTGAATGTAAGATGAATATTTATAGTGTACTCTTTTCACGTTAGATTCACAAAGATCAGCAAATGGAACTAATGTGTTCCCTGAAAGTTCCACATGTTTGTCATTGATCCTCTATTGGAAGCAACACAAAGTAAGTATATGCTTTCTTTGAAATTGCAGACTTTCAAATATTTCAGGTGAGTTATATTTCTCCAAGGTAAATGAGTTTCTTTTACATATTGCTCCTGTTTTCTTTAAATAGTATTTAAACCCATAGCTTCTGTTTTTCTTACATTTTTAAACATAAGAGACTATATTGGAGATCCAAGAGGGATAATCTTCAGAGCTTCATTACCTGGATATGACAGAGTTCCAAGTTCTTTGTTATTTTAGTAGTGTTTCTTTGGATTTTCAATGTTCTCAAAATGTGAAATCCACAACTGAGAAAAATATTGTTGCTGAGATCTGACCTTGTGTGGAATCCTGTAGTTATCTTAAAATAGTCAGATTGCTTCATTTCAAATTCTGACTCAGTCACTTAAGTAAGTTATTTAACTTGTTGGTACCTCCATTTCCCCATTTTAAAATGAAAAAATAAAAAGGAACACCTATCTTAAGAAATCATTGTGATGCTTAAACGCTACCATCACAGTTACCTGAGTATACAACCACATGAATGAACTGCTTATGCTAAGCCTCCACTTGTGCAGTAGATCCCATATCTTCTTGCCCCGTATCTCTTCACTCTCTCTCCTAAATTATCAAATTGCTCTTCTCAAATGTATTTTTCTAAAGAGAACACTGATCTGCCCTTTTTTACAATTCCACTCCTCCGTTTTGCTCCTGAATCTATTCCAGTTAATAATGTTTCCTCTGCTCTTTACTATTGCACCCAATGTGGTCATGTCAAAGTCACCAAGAACCCTCACGGTATTTGTCCGATCAGCAACACTTGAGACAATGGATTCCTCTCACTTCCTTGAAGCATTGTCTTCATTGGGCTTCAAAGAAACCACACTTTCCTGGTTTTCCTCCTACATTCACTGGCTGCTTCTTTTTAATTTCTTGTGTTGTTGTTTTTTCTCTTCCTACCTCTAAATGTTGGAGGGACTTCTCCTTTCTCCTGTTGTGTCTCATCTCCATTCTTTCTATGCTAATTCCCTTGGTGATAGTATCTAGTCACATGACTCTAAAGGCCATCTATATACTAATGACTCTGAATCCAGATCTCCCTCCTGGACTTCAAGTTTTTGAATCCAACTGCCAATCAACCTCTCCAATTGCATGTGTACAACCATTTCAAATATAATATCCCTCAAAGAGTGCTTAACTTCTTCCTAAAATTATATTGTCCATAGTTTCCGCAACTCTGTACTTTCGAATCATTATTGACTAGTTTTTTTATTGTATATCCTAAATCCAAACTGAGCACTGATTTAACTAAATGTCCTCTGAATAAGTAAATGCTCTCTGAATAAGTTAATGTCCTTCTCTAATTTGTTAATTATCTCATTTTCAGTAATTTCTAAATGATGTTTGTTTTAATCATTCCCAAAAGAACATGATTCTCCTTACCTGAGAGGGTGGAAGTAAGATAGAAGTTGAATTGTTCTTCTATTTGACTCTAGTATGTTAATGTTACACCATCTGAACTAAGCAATAAGTATAAAAAATACAAATAAGATTAGAGTGCTAAATTGATGCCATTGAAGAGACAAGAAATTTTTTCATTTGTGTGTTTCCTTGGCTAAAGTATTTTTCAACTCTCGTTTATAATACGTATTATTTATATAATTATATAATTATTTAATGAAACATAAAAAATTGTGTGTGTGTGTGTGTGTGTGTTGCAACCAGTTTTTGATCAACAAATTTGTTCACAAGTTCATTTCCCACACTTATTTATTTCCAATAATCACCTTCAAGCTAACAATTTGCCACCATCTTGAATATTTAAACATGTGGCCAAAGGTTCAAATGAAATTCTTAAAGAGAAGTTGTCAAAATACTTTGAAGAATAAGCATATATATTTCAGAGGGAATTGCTTTAAAGATAAGTAATCCTATATAATAAAAGGGTAATATGCAAATTGACCAAACAGTGGAATGACCGGTTGCTATGACGTGCACTGACCACCAGGGGGCAGATGCTCAACGCAGGAGCTGTCCCCTGGTAGTCAGTGCACTCCCACATGGGGAGCACTGCTGAGCCGGGCTCACAGCTGGTGAGTGCAGCAGCGGTGGTAGGAGCCTCTCCCCATGGGGAGCAGGCCTAAGCCGTCAGTCGGACATCCTCCAAGGGCACAGGACTGTGAGAGGGCACAGGTCAGGCTGAGGGGCCCCCTCTGAGTGCACACGTTTCATGCATCGGGCCTCTAGTTAAAGATAAAGCCCTCTACCCAGGAACTACAGAAAAATCGTAAGCATTTAAGATCAATCATTTGCATGTAAGGGTTCCATTTTCATATAGGTTTTATTTTCATATAAGGGGTAAGCTTTCTCCTTAATATTTAGCAAATCTAAGTACAAAAGAGATATATTTAGGGAGATATGGTTAAAAGCAAGATTGAAGTTTGAAAGTAAATAAGTAAAATGCTAAGTGTGCCATTTGCCTTGAATGTGCTAACTGTGGTACACACTCTGGGGAAATGAGTATAAGAACTGAATTCTATTCTCTAAAAGATTCTATTGTTTTGGGGGTGATGATACCAACATATATTGGAGAAGACATTTTATAATTAAGTGCTAAATTGTAAAAAATTCCAAGTGCTATGTCACTACAGAGAGGGAGAACTATGTGGTTGAAATAGTTATAGAAGATTTTCAGAGGTGACCTCTAAGTTGGGTCTTGGAATCTGAGCAATGTACAGTTAAAAAGAAAGGGGAAGACTTTTCATTGCTGAGGGAAAAAGAAAGGGAATGACTGAGTGGAGACTAGGAAATAAGAATCAGTGGAGTAATTAGGGAAAGTAAAAGGAAGCCCACACTGGTGGTGTAAGGCTTCATGGTTGAGTAAAGTCTTAAATGAGGCTGTGTAAAAAGGGTCGATCTAATTGTGAAGTGCCATGACTGTCTGGAGAGAAGTTTCCACTTGATGTGATGAGAAATTGAGAGTCAATAGTTTCCTGAGCAGGAAAGAGACATGATGAAATACTGCTTTCTTAAAACGAATCTGCTTGTAGGCTGCAGGATAGAATTGAAAGAAAAAAGACTAGAAGGGAAAAGGTAGAAAACTCCAAAGTAATTGAGGCATAAGTGAGGTGCTTGTGAGCATTCACATGGCCTAAGGCATTCCTGAGCAAATGCAGTAAATATAATTTTTAATGTAACGCTTATAATTTTGTTTTATCTTTTTTTTTTAAATCTCCAGGTAACTTGAAGATATAATGTCACATTTGGAGAAATTAAATTAATAATTAGAATTTTAATCTCAGAATTTTCTTTCTTATCTTGGAGCCACTAATTTTTCCTTTTCATGTCTCAAATGTTTTTACAAAACACTGAAAAGCTGGCAAGCCCTGGGGCCCATGGCTATCATTCCTGAGAGTAAAATATTCTTGAACCTAAAGAGATAATCTTTCCTGGTATTGTCCACTTTTTAATGGAGAAGCTAGAAATTTGTAAATAACATATATGTTACTCATTTATTTTCAAGATTTCACTTTAGTTATTGAAATGTAATACAGTAATCTAGATAATAGAGCAATACATTTCTCCATCTTCAGTAATACTTTGATGTTTAGGAAGAACAAAGAACTCTGCTTTAAACAACTTTATACAAGTTCAAAAACATAACAGTAAGAATGTGAAGATTTAATTAAAAAATAAAAATCGTATTTACATTATTCTAGTGACCTGGTGCATGGATTCATGCACATTGAAAGGAAATTAATTAGAAGGTTGCTGGTGGGGCAGGACTGGGCAGCATGGGCTGGACAAGGCCTGGAGCGAATCTTCCGCGGTCCCTCCCAAGTGTCTGCTGAGTGAGTGGGGTACCTCTGGCTGGTGGAGTCCCTTGGCCTGGCCTGTGCAATCAGGCCGAAAATGGCTCTCCAACATCCCCCGAGGGGTCGCAGAGTGTAAGAGGGCACTCTGCAAAGTTGCTGTTGTACAGGGTGTGGAACACAAACGCAAGTGTGCAGTAAACCAGATTTGGGGTCGATAGTGCCCCAGCAACAACATAACCTATGGCCGAAGATGGAATTGTGCAGCCCTGCAAGGAATCTGGCTCCCTCCTCTCTGGTTTGTCACCTGAGAACCACCACTGCCAAGTCACTGCAGCTTAGCAGCTCCTGCATTTAGTGTCTGCCCCCTGGTGGTCAGTGCGGATCATAGTGACCAGTCAGACAGTAGGAGGGACACTTAGCATATTAGCCTTTTATATATATAGACTAGAGGCCCGTGCACAAAATTTGTGCACAGGAGGGTCACTAGGCCTGGCCAGTGATCAGGGCTGATCAGGGTCTTCTGGCTGCCGGCTAGGGCCTTCCTTCCCCAGGCTGCTGGCTGTCAGCTGGGGCCTTCCTTCAGTCCACACTACCCCCTGGTGGTCAGTGCATGTCATAGTGAGCAGTCGAACTGGTCAGTCAAACTCCTGAGAGGACTATTTGCATATTAGCCTTTTATATAGGATTGTTATTGAACTGTCTACCACTACTTTCCAATTAGAGAAACAATGGATCAGGCAGCTCTATTAGCTCCAAGCTTTGTGTGATTTCATTATAGGTTGGCTTTATGCCAATAGCTCCATTCTTGTTTTTATTAAAAAGAAGAAAAAGGTTTAGAAGAGACAAAATTAAAATTTTCCTAGAAAAAGCAAGTACTAATTCTCTGGACAAAAATCTGCTCCTTTGATAGAACTGTTTATGTCCTGGAAAGAACAAAGCATGCTTTACTTGTATAAACAGTACTCACTGTTCCAAACTGGGTGGCGGGGGGAGGAGGGGATAGAGAGGGGGTATTATGTAGGAAACACATTTTTTCTCCAAAATGTTTTGTGGGTTGAGACACTCAAAAGAATGGGGCATTAATTCTAGTAAATTATGGTACTTATTATTCCATTAGGTTTTTTTTAGATACAATAAAATAATATTAGATTTACTGCAAACATATACTATTAACACCAATTAGTTTACTTGGGTTGATATAAAAAATAAGTTAATATTTTTCTAAAACATCTACTAGTAGCCTTAAAAAATATGGTTTTTATTGTATTTTTAAAAATACATTTTTATTGATTTCAGAGAAAGAGGAAAGAGAGGGAGAGAGAAATATTGATGTGATCGGCTGCTTCGGATACAGCCCCCTTCCCGACCCCAGGAATTAAGCCCATAGCCTAGGCAAGTACCCTGACCAGAAATTGAACTTTCCGTGCATTGGACAATGTTCAACCAACTGAGCAACACAGGCTAGGGATTTCTTACTTTATTCAATGGCACATATCTTTCCAGAAATCCTCTGTGATATTTCTGTTCTAAAGTAGACTATTGCTTTCAAAATGGTGATGGGATACTGAATGATCCATAAGCATCATATTCCATCGACTGCTCCACATCTGAAAGTTATGATGTCATAATACTTAATAATAAGAATTAACAGCAGGTTTAGTATTATCTCGAAAAGAGAAACCAAGGTGAAATTTTAGGTCTGAGAAACAGTCTCTGGTTTTCCTTTGGTATACAATATTAGATGTTGAATTGCAATATAGCCAACTGGTGGCTTTTAGGGTAGCTAATTCACAATCTAGGATACCTAATGCTAAAAGGGATACTAATTTTTACTTGGTGCCCCAAAAGGTTAGTGAAGAAAATTTGGGCCTTTATTTTAATCATGCTCATTATTATGTCATTAGCACATATTTATTATCTATAGTACATATACCACAAGTTTTAGAGAATATAAGTCAATGTTCATCAGACCCTTACAACGTGTCAGGAATGTTGAAAGGAGCCCTAACAGGTTTGGCTCAGTGAATAGAGCATGGGCTGCAGACTGAAGGGTCCCAGGTTCGATTCTGGTCAAGGGCATGTACCTTGGTTGTGGGCACATCCCCAATAGGGGGTGTGCAGGAGGCAGCCGATCGATGTTTCTCTCTTATCGATGTTTCTAACTCTCTATCCTTCTCCCTTCCTCTCTGTAAAAAATCAATAAAATATATTTAAAAAAAAAGAATGTTGTAAGGATTCCAAGATGGTGGCCGGAGGATGGCAGTGAGGGAGAGAGTGAGTGAGGGAGGGAGGGAGCGAAAGAGGTATGTGTGGACATGTGGTGTGTGTGTGTGTGTCTGAGTGAGGGACAGCTAGATCATGCAGGACCTTCGGGGGCTGGTGGACTAGGCTTGCATAGCCGGGCAGCCTCTGCTCCTGCTGTAATATCTCCCGGAGTGCCGGCTCTGCCACAGAGGCCACGCCATATTGAAGGAAAGATCAGCTGTGACTGGGAGCCCAGCCTCACCTCCACCCAGGGGGCCCTCACACACCACCCGGGATCCTACAGCCACTCTGGCCAGGGACCTGCTGCTGACCCACAGACACCGGGACTTGCAGATGACATGATATTGTACATAGAAAACCCCAAAGATTCCATCAAAAACTACTAGACTTAATAAATGAATTTGGCAATGTAGCAGGATACAAAATTAACTCAGAAATCTATGGCTTTTTTATATACCAATAATGAACTCACAGAAAACGAAACTAAAAAAAAATAACCACATTTACCACTGCAACAAAAAATTAAAGATACCTAGGAGTAAATTTAACCAAGGAAGTATAGGACCTGTACTCAGAAAATTACAGGATGCTGAAAAAAGAGATAGAGATAGACATAAACAAAGGAAGAATATACTGTGTTCAAGGATTGGTAGAATCAACATCATTAAAATGTCCATACTACCCAAAGCAATCTATAGATTCAATGTAATCCCAATTAAAATACCAATGGCATACTTCAAAGACCTGGAACTAATTCTCCAAAATTCATCTTGAATAAAAAAAGAACCCAAATAGCTGCAGCAATCTTGAGAAAGAAGAACAAAGTTGGAGGGATCACAATACCAGATATCAAGCTATCCTAAAAAGCCACGGTTCTCAAAACTGCCTGGTACTGGCACAAGAACAGACATATAGACCAATGGAACAGAACAGAGAACCCAGAAGTCTACCCAAGCCACTATGCTCAATTAATATTTGACAAAGGAGGCAAGAGCATTCAATGGAGTCAAGATAGTCTTTTTAATAAATAGTGTTGGGAAAATTGGACAGATTCACCCCCCCCCCAAAAAAAAAATGAAGCTAGACCACCAACTTACACCATACACAAAAAATAAACTCAAAATGGAGAAAGGACTTAAATGTAAGACGGGAAATGGTAAAAGTGTTAGAAGAAGCCATAGGAAGCAAAGTAGCAGACATCTGTAGTAGCAAAATCTTTACTGATGCAGTTTCTAAGGCAATGGTAATTAAGAAGAAAAATAAACAAATGGGACTACATCAAAATAAAAGGCTTCTGCACAGCAAAAGAAACCATCAATAAAACAACAAGAAAGCCCACTGCATGGGAGAACATATTTGCCAATGTTATCTCCAATAAGGGTTTAATCTCCAAAGTTTATAAAGAACTCATACAACTTCACAAAAAGAAGATAAAAAATCCAGTCAAAAAATTGACAAAGGACCTCAATAGACACTTTTTGAAAGATGACCTACAGAAGGCCCAGAGACATATGAAAACATGCTCAGTCACTAATCATCTGAGAGATGCAAATCAAAACAACAATGAGGTACCATCTCACACCTGTCAGAATGGCTATCATCAACAAATCAACAAATGACAAGTGCTGGAGAGGATGTGGAGAAAAAGGAACCCTCCTTCACTGCTGGTAGAAATGCAGATTGGTGTGGCCACTGTGGAAAACAGTATGGTGCTTCCTCAAAAAACTAAAAATGGAACTTCCATTTGACCCAGTAATCCCACTTCTAGGAATATATCCCAAGAAAACAGGAACAGCAATAAGAATGGATATATGCACCCCTATGTTCATAGCTGCACAATTTACAATAGCTAAGATTTGGAAACAGCCTAAGTGCCCATCAGCAGATGAGTGGATTAGAAAACTGTGATACATCTACACAATGGAATACTATGCTGCTGTAAAAAAAAAAAAAAGGAACTCTTTTTTAAAAATATATATATATTATTGATTTTTTTACAGAGAGGAAGGGAGAAGGATAGAGAGATAGAAACAT
>NW_005353325.1:1589476-1597870 GCF_000412655.1 Myotis brandtii | reverse complement strand
GTTGTGACCCACAGGTTGAGAACCGCTGCCCTAGAGTCAAGGCAAAATACCCATGTGCGGCACACACATACAGTGCGATTGAAACTTCGTGGCCCATGCGCAGAAGTCGGTATTTTGTGGAAGAGCCACACTCAAGGGGCCAAAGAGCCGCATGTGGCTCGCGAGCCGCAGTTTGCCGACCACTGCTTTAAACAATAAAGAGTTTAAATTAAAAAAAAGAATACTGTAAATCCTTTGTTGTTATTAACTTATTTAATATTGTATAATAAGAATCAACATTATTATCTCAATTCTACAAATAAGGAAAGATCACTGTAGATAGAACATGGATAATAATTTTTACATTTTAATAAAATTTCTAGCTTAGATGTACTTTAATCTCTATTTTTTAAAAAATAATGGTTTTTTCATGTACAAGACTAATAAAATCTTTAAAATTTTATATGCATTTATATACACACATGCATATATACTTAAGTACAAAAAATAAATCAATATTTTAGATAATATCCAGTTGTGGCAAAAACTCATGAGAGCAGTGCTAAAATACCAAAGTTGAAAAGTATGGTTTAATGGAATGAATTGAGAATCATGGAGTAGAATACTTTTAAAATCCACATATGGTTGTCAAAACCTAATACACCTTCTTGGAAGTGGTGTCATTTGTAATACTATAACTAGGTTCTAAGATTCACAGCACATTATCTAACATACTTGGTTTTCCTTTCCTTCATTGTTCTTTCCTTCCTTTCATCTTCCTTCTTCTTTCAGTTTTTCCCTCCTGTTATTTACTTCTATCCTGAGAGTTCACATTGTTGTTATTCCACAGACTCATGAAGGTTATGAACTTGAGGGGCTGTGGCTGTTTTTCAGATAAATTATGGTCCATCTTTTACTTAATTAATTTAATTGTAATTACACAGCCACGGATCACATAATCACACAATAGCTATAGTAGCTGCATAATTATTTAAAAATGCTCATTTAGTAGTTAAAGTAATCATAATATTATAATGATCAAAAAGAATACCCTAACAAGCATCGTTTTGTAATAAACCTTTTCATATATAAATAGATGAATAAGAAATATCTATAATCATAAAAGCATAACATGCTAATTAGACCAGGTGTCCTTCCAGATGACCTTCAGGACTAAGCCGTGTAGTGGGGGCGGAGGCAGAGGCGGCCACCACAGCATCAGGGGCTGAGCCCCTTGCACAAATTTCATGCATCGGGCCTCTATTAAAAAAAATATATCTTTGAGAGACAAAAGTATAGCCCTTTCACTGGAGAACATTTTAAATAGCTCTTTCTGTACTCCACGGATGAAACTCTAGCATATAAGCCAACCACAGCGTGAGAGGAATAACAATACTGTGCTCTTTGGTGGGGGAAGTGTCTCTAGGCGTTCTTTCTAATAAAGTGAGCTATCTATTCTTTATGCATGGCCTGTTTTTTCCCCCTCTTCCACTTGAAGTAAAAGTTTCTTTCTCTTAACAGGATGCATTTATCAATATCAGCCAGCCCTCCTCTGCAAACACTGTACCAGCCCCCATATTTATTCTCTACAATCAACAATATTTTTGCCCAACATCTGAAAGTAAGCCCTGTGCGATCTGATCAGAACTCTTGAATATAATAGTAACTGCTTCTATACAGGGAAAGTCTGTAGGGAGAGAGCATAACTTCTTTCAGGGTGTACAATCAATGTAGAAAGCTAACATAAACACTTAGGAATCCCCAAACTACCTTTAAAATCAACACTGCAGGCTTCTTTTTGGATCTGTATTCTCAAAATCATTGTTTTTACTTTTTTATTTTGCTTTATCATGAAAACCAAGACAGGAGATGATCCTCCAAGGAATAGTGGAAAACTCTCTCTTTCTTTTATATTCAATAAATGTAGCCACTGGTTTTGTTCTCCTGTACAACCCATAGTCAGGCACTGTCAAGAACATCAAAAAATTGATTCGGAGTAGAGCTCAGTAAGCAAATGCGGTAGGGAGTTCTCACACCCATCAGGCCACAGGTTTCTGGTAAACATTAGATGCATTTCTGAAGCAGAAGCTTAGAGGAGTCTCTTTGGAATTTGGAGTCATGAGTATGTGCTAGCGAACCTGACACAGTTGTGAACATTTTTTAAAAACTCACCCACTTGGCAGAGCTAGCCCCATTCATGCTGTGCACCTTCTGCAATTCCTTTCATTTCTATAATAGTGAGAAGCAAAAGCATCCACAAGAACAACTGTCTTCCTAGAAATGAACTCCAGGGAAAGAAACACTCACACAGGACAGTAATAAGCTGCTTTGTGCAAGTGCTAAGGGTGTGAGCTGAAATGAGAAGATCTGGGTTAAAACTCTGCTTCCAACATTTATGGTGGCTTTGCAAAATCAGTTTACAAAGTAAAGACTAGTGGGTGTACAATGCTACCTTCTAGCAAAGGTGGGAATAGACATATGTGTCTGTTAAAACGGAGGGAAAATCTCAAAACAAATGAAAATGCTTACCTTTGGGGAAGGAAAGGAATGGGAGAAGGGTGGGGACAGCAAAGGAGGTAAGACTTTGTTTTACGTTTTGTCTTTAGAACCATGCAAATGTTTTATATAATTATGAAATTAAGTTAACTTAATTTTAAAAATCAAAAGCAAAATGAAGTAAACTAGATTAACCCTGCAGGAAGGAACTGTTCTAAACTGAAACTTAAAATATAACTTCAACATAGTAATTCTACTCAATATCTGTAACGTGATATATCCTAAAGACAAAAAAATAGAAGATTGCAGAGAAATCTTCACCCCCTTTTGGTAGTCACATCACTAGTAACAATAATGTTGCTACTATTATTTAAAAGCTATTATGAATAATATATATATGCTCATGCATAAATTATGCATATTTAATCGGATAAAGTAAATAAATAAGCATGTTAATATATTAAGAGTCAATATTTTTAATGGAAAAGAAACAAAAATTAAGTCAAAGAAGTTGACTAAAAAGCTCTGTAATTCTAAACTTGCATTGGAAACATCAGTATGAACTCATGATGTATCTTCTCCATTTCTGGGACAAAGAGTGTGCAAGTTGGTGTAACAGAAGACAAGGAAGATATCAGAGACAACTGGGGTCATGTTGAAAGACCTCAGGAGCCAATTTAAAGGGTCTGCCCCTGGCCAAAAATAAGACAAAATGAGAATCAAAAATAACAATAGCTACAGTGGATGGAAACAGACATGCCTGTTTATAGCATGTGACTTCATGAGGATAAACACACAAACAACAAAATGCCAAACCTGAGTGATCACATCTGGGGGTTTTCGGGAAACAACCTGTTAATTTGAAAACTGCTAAATGAGGGAGAACAATCAAATACGGATCCTACCTTCATTGTACCAACTTTACCTCAGGATTACCCAATAATTGATGAGGGAGAGTTCTTCTTTAGAGAATAACTTAGTTAATAAGTAAAGAAGGAGTGATAGAACAATATCATTTTGCAAACTCTAAATAAATTTAGGGAAAGGTTATCAGAGGCTGCTAAAATTTCTTACTGTTATGGCCTGAATTGTGTCCCTTGAAATTCATATATCCAAGTCCTGACCTCCAGTACCTTAGAATGTGACCTTATTTGGAGATATGGTCTTTGCAGTGGTAACCAAGTTAAGGGGAAATCATTAGCATAGGCCTACGATGACTGGTGTCCTTATAAAAAGGGGACACAGAGATACACATAGAAGGAAGGAGATCTGAAGAGACACAGGGAGAGGTCATCTACAGGGCAAGGAGAGAGGCCTGGAACAGATCCTTCCCTCATAGCCTTCAAAAGAAACCAACCTGGCAGCCTCCAGAACTATACATTTTGTGATACTTTGTTACAGCAGCCATAGCAAACTAATACAATTACATATAAATTAATGGGATTATTACAGTAGCTATATCAGATTGCCAATGCCTAAATCTGCTCATCGAGTTTCAGATCACAAAAAGAGATATATCCAGGCATTTGTGTCTCCTGATAGAGGTACACAATATGGCTTCGGAAGCTATCTTGCCAAAACACAACATAATAACTAATATACGTCTGTCCAAGCCTCAGCTGTGGGAAATAGAGAAACACATTTACAACAAGGAGATGTAATCATAAAAATAACATAATTTAAAAATAATTACCAGGGGGAATAAAGGAATAGGACACATTTAGAGTAAAAGAGATTTCAGGTAATTCATCAGACAATTGTAATGTGTATATCAGCTTGGACCTATCTCAGAGGGGATGCGGGGATTGGTGGGTGGGTAGGAAGAGATCAACCAAAGAACTTGTATGCATATATGCATAACCCATGGACTCAGACATAGGGTGTTGAAGGCCTGCGGGGGGAGGGCAGGCTAGAAAGGGTCATTGGGGAAAAAGGGGGAACATATGTAATACTTTCAACAATGAATATTTAAAAAATTTTACAAATGGAAAGTAAATAATAAAATATGAGAAAGGTAAAGTTACTTTAGATCTCCTAGTATTGGTATCTATAAAAGTAGCATAAAAATACTATACAGTTCAGTGTTATGGTAATGATTAAATATAACAGTATCAGTAGAGTACTTAGCATAGTGCCTGAGGCATTTTGTAGTTTCAATTATTTATATTTATTTAGGTGTTAGTTAAAATGATGTGGTAAGTTCATCTTACTGTGTCTGCTTACAGTGTGTGGACACAACTCCACATACATACTCTGCAACACACTTACTGAGTACCAGTGTGAGCTAGTATTTGGCTGGAAGATTTTTACTACCAATTCCACTGCCCAGTCTCACATATACCTTCAAGCCATCTGGCTCTGGGCTCACATTTGCTAGAAGCTGCAAAAAAGAAGCATTATGGGACTTTGAAAGAAAAGCCAAGGCCATAGTTAGGAGGGAAATGCAAACAAAAGGGTAATTTAAGGAGGTTAAATATGCCACTAAATGTATTCCCAGAATTAAGTCATTCCATGCCTTCCATTTTCATGGAAAGATAAACACAGTCTTTCAGCACCCACAGGGCTAGGCCTTGGAGAAAATCGGGGTCTGCAGCCAGCTGGATCATGTTTGGACAAGAGGCAGAACACATCTGGTCATTAACAGCAATGATTCTCTTTTGTTAAAAGTCATCATTTAGATATCAGAAATGTTGCAGCTGATAACTATCTTGAGTTGGGGGACCACTTCCTACGCATTTTCATTTCAATTTTTCAAACATTGATTTGGTTTGAGAGAGGGTATACAAAGGTTAAGGAAATAGAGTTCACATTTCAACAAATATAATTTTGTTTGCATCACAGAAAAATAACTCTAAGACAGAAAGATAGAGTATTATAAGAGAGTTACAAACAAATCTCAAGGGTCTTTATGAGATTAAAGTGAAGTAAGGTATCAAATGAGAGAGAGTTTTTATCTGGTTAGGAAGATTGCAAGTCCTCAAGGAGAAAATGGAATTTGAGAAAGGCTTAAAAAGATAGTAAGGAGAAAGTAGTGAAGTGGGGAAAGTCTTTGGGGATAGAGAAGGGAGTGCATTTCAGTAGGGCTATAAGGTTGCCAGATAAAATACAACGTGCTCAGTTAAATCTGAATTTCAAATAAATAGCAATAGTTGTTTGTTCTTTTTTTGTTTTTTAGTATAGATATGATACATGCAATATTTGGGACATATTTAATTTAAAATGTCCTGGATGTGTTCAGAGAAATAGTAAGTTGTTTTTAAAGGCCTTAGAGGAAGAAAATGGGCAATAATGTGGGAAAGAACTTTGGTTATACATAGAGGGTCTTAGATTCGACACAGAAGACTGAAAACATACTTTTTATGGGGACTGTGGAAAACTTTTTTAATGTGGGAGTGATATGATCTGACACGCACTGTAGGAAAAAATAAGATAGTGATGAAAAGGGGAAAAACTGAGACAAGAAATTGGCCAGAAAGTGACATATAGTGAGGACACTGATTTATTTGGTGATGGGAACAGTTTGGAAATAGAGATGGTTGAGATAGAGTAAAAGCAGCAGATTGGATCTCAGGGACAAAAGAGATGTAAAGTCAAAGATGCTGCATTTATGCCTATTGACTAGGGTGATAATGATTTTGTTAGCAGGTAGGAAAGGAGTAGGATGAAAAAACAGATAATATGAAATAGGGGTCATGTCAGGAGGACCTGGCAGGGTATCCAGATACAGATGCTCAGTAAGCAATTACAAATATTTTTCTGTACTCAGTGATTTTGAGATTTTAGATACTTAAGCTGTTAAATTCAATGAGTTGGGCACTATTAGAAACAAAAGAGGAACAAGTGATTGAATAGCAAAGAGACAGAACAAGAATAATGAAATAATTGTGTTGGGTCTTGGAAATCCTGAAGTCAAGGTCAGTCATCACTCTTCAATTATTCAGAGAAGTCAAGAGTGTAGATTGAAATTGGTGCTGGGAATTTTTGAAAGAGCTATTTTATGAAGGTCACATGGATGAGGGCCACCATGGTTTTGGAGACTAAGGAGTAAATGGGTGATGAGGAAGTAGAGGAAACCAAAGGAGGGGCGCTCCAAGAGAACACGGGGTGGGGGGGGGGAGAGCCAATAGAGAGGGAAGACTGGGGAATTTAATAAAAGAATGGAGCAAAGTCTGAAAAGAATGTGCAGCAACAAGATTAAAGATAACCAACCACTAGGTTAAGTTCACAAGTTTCATCAAGATTTATTTTTTCCACTTGCATATTGTTTGGGGGTATTGGTGAACGTACAGACATTAATTGTAGGATTATGACCCATAATAAGAGTTTTAGCTCAAAGTCAATGGTGTGAGGAAGAATTTTTAAGGAAACTGATAAACACTCTAAAATAGTAGGGAAATTTGAGGCTGAATGAGTCTCTGGATGTATAGCTTTGATTAGCTTTTCAAAGGGATCACAAAAGGTGACAAAAAGAATTAAAAAAAACACTATTCTACATTTCCTACAATAATGCTAGTAGGTCATAATTTTGATATTTCATAAAACTGACAGCTAATTTAAATTTTAGCCTAAAACTGTAGCCTAAAAGGACCCCTACTACATTAGGGTTAATAATAGACCTCTAGGAGAGAAACCAAGATGGCGGCATAGGTAAATACCGGAAATTGATGCCTCGCACAAACACTTCAAAGATACAACTAAAAGACAAAACGGACATCATCCAGAACCACAGGAAGGCTGGCTGAGTGGAAATTCTACAACTAGAAGGAAAGAGAAAAGCACACTGAGACTCAGAGGAAATGCGGAAGTAAAGTGCAGAGGTACGGAGGCGCACGTGGAAAGGGCTGGCGACTGAGGACACGATTGTCTTTTTCAATCAACAGGGATTCTCAAGCTCCCGACTGCTCTTAACTCCAGTTCTGAGAAGTCTCTGGGGATCCAGACTCATACAGAAAGAAACTGGACTGTCTAGCAGCGGGCAGAACTCAGAACTCGAGGGCGGCTTTCTCTCAGAGGTGCTTGCAGCGATTACCGGGACACTGAGACACGAGGCCTCTTAGGGTAAGACTGAGGAGCAGCCATAGCTGCTTGCTCCACACTGTTAATTCCCTGAGACCCTGCCACACCCAAGCCGTGTGCAGAGGTTTTTGCATATGAAAGGCCTGGCCCTTTGCAATCTGAAAATTACCTAACAAACTGCAACTGGGTCAGAGAGACCCAGAACTTCCAAAAGAAGGCCCAAGGCCCCACAGCCACTTGCATTGCTTCACAACTGGCCTCATCTGGGCACCTCCAAATCCCAAACAAAGAAGAGGAATCTGCAGATCTCTCCATAGCTCCTGCTGGGTAGCCTCAGGAAGAGAATAAATTAGCACCTCCTTAGAGATCCAAGAGCCAGTGTACCCAGTGGTCAGAGTGGGACCATCCAGATTAAAACCCCTCAGATCCATAACAGACACACTCAGGGGGCAGACTCAGTGAGCACCAAAGCCCCACTGAAGCAAGTCTTGCCCCAGAAGGGTGTCTCCAGCACAGAAATTCTCCCACTGCAAACACAGCTGATTCTCATAGCCAATTGGCCTGGAGGTCAATTCCTCCCAGTGATACCTACAACAATCAAAGCTTAACTACAACAAGACTGTGCACAAAGCCCACAAAGGGGTGCACCAAGAGTGTCCACCTCAGGTAATTGGGGAGGCTGAGCCACTGGGCCCTATAGGACACCTAGCACAGAAAGCCACTCTATCAACACAGAGAAGCTAAAAAATGCGAAGACAAAGAAACAGGTCACAAATGACAGAAATGGAGGAAAGCAAACTACTGGATATAGAGTTCAAAACCACACTTATAAGGTTTTTCAAGAATTTTCTAGAAACCGCCCATAAATTTAGTGAGACCCTCAAGAAATCTAGTGAGACCCTC
>NW_005353325.1:1566499-1588741 GCF_000412655.1 Myotis brandtii | reverse complement strand
TATCTATCAACAAGTGAATCTAAAAATTAAGTCAATAAAAAATCTGATGAACAGAATAAACTGGTGAATATAATAGAAGTGGGGACATAGAAAGGGAGTGGACTGACAGTTCTCAGGACGAAGGGGGTGTGAAGGGTGCGGGAAGAGTTTGGACAAAAATCTTACATCAATGGATGAGGACAGTGGCGGGGGATAAGGGCATGGAGTGGGGTGGGAACCAGGTGGAGGGGGGCTATGGGGGGAAAAAAAGGAACTGTAATAATAATCTTAACAAGAAATATTTAATTTAAAAATAAAATAAAATAATAGACCTCTATAAGTGTATGATACCTCTTTTCTTGATTCTCAAGGGGGAAAAAAGAGGAACAACTGTAATAATCTTAACAAGAAATATTTAATTTAAAAATAAAATAAAATAATAGACCTCTATAAGTGTATGATACCTCTTTTCTACTTGATTCTCAAAGATGCAAAGAATTAAAACAAAATCCACTATGGTGTAAAACATTGCTGATATAAATTAAGCATAATCTAACTAAATGTAGATATATTATGTTCATTGATTAAAAGACTTTATAATTTTAACATGTCAATTCTCCCCAAACTGACCTACAGATTCAGTGCAATCTTGATTATAATCCCAGCAGTCTATTTCGGTAGGCAGATGCAAAGGACCTTTAATATCCAAAATAATCTTAAACAGTAAGTACAAAGTTGTGGGGCTTGACTTGGTAATTTAACAGAGTTATGGCAATTAAAGTATTATGAAACTGCCTAAGGATGGACAAGTAGAACAATAGAAGAGAAGAGAGCCTAGAAATAGACTCCTACTTATTCAGTCAAAGGCACCAATAAGTGTTGCTGGAATAACTGGATAGCCATATGGAAAAACTGAACCTCAATCCCTACCTCACATGTAATAAAAATTAATTCAATATGAATCATATACCTAAATATACAAGTTGAAACATAGATATTTCAGGGAATAAAACCACGTTGGGCATGTGCTGGGGGGTGAGGGTGGCTGGGGAGAGGTCAATGGGGGGAAAAAGAATACATATGTAATACTATATGTAATACTTTAAACAATCAAGAATTAAAGAAAAAAACACACTTTTGATCTTCTCAAAGTCACCACAAATATTGTCCTACTTCTTTAAAATATTGTTACCCAATTCCCTTTTATAATTAAGTAGTTATACTGAATACTTAGAACACAGTTCAGTCTAGGTGGCTCTAAGATAATTAAGCAATTGGTTAAAAATATAGATAACTTCTACAATAACCTAGATGTGAATTCTGTCTGGCAAAGACATTTTCTTACTACTGTTTATTATTTAAAGTTTAAGGCAAATAATTCACTCACCTTCAATGGAAAAAGTTGCCTAGATTTAGCTCAAATGGTTCCAAAAGAGATTTTCTGGTTTTTAATATAATTGCATTATACAGATAAAAGATTCTAGATATTTTCTTACTTGCTTCTCTCCCCTCTGCCCATTTCCTCAAGAAAGAAACACAAAACACAACAACAACAGTAAAACATGCAACACAAGCCACTCACCGGAGCCCATACAGAACTGTTCCATCAGGATGCAGCCGGATCATTCGGTTTTTCACTGTAACCCCATGCACGAATGATTTCTTGTCATTCAGAAAGTATGTATCTGGTACCCACAGTTGGTCGGCTACCCTGTTGTCTAGCGTGAGGTTTAGCGGGACTCCAGAATAAGAAAGCCTTTTGTCTTTCCAAGACTGCTGGAAATACATGGTGAGCGTATAATCCTGTGAAATAAAGGAAACAAACAACAAAAAAAGAATTTATTGTCATCGTCGTCATTATCATCATCATCATCATCATCATCATCATCATCATCATCATCTGAGGACTTTTGTTAAGAAGGTGATAGCTTGTGGTATTGTGAATGCCCAGAGACACATGGTCCCGTCCTGCTGTCCCTTAAGAGGATACATTTGAGTGAGTATAATGACATCTGCACCTCTAAGCACAAGGCAACCAATAGGTTAGAGGTGCTACAGCAATAATTAGATACATGCACAGCCATTCCCACCAACATAGGAAAAAAACATTTAATTGGATTTTAATATTTGACGTTAAGGTGATGATATCACGGGGAAGGTCTAAAAGGAAAATTATACCCAGCCATGTTCACAAAAATCGACCTCTGGATATTATATTTACTACATGTTTGGAAGGAATGTTTGCTAAGTAATAACTAAAAATGTATGCACGTAAAAGGAGAGGGTGTTTTGCAAACTGTGAATGCCTTTTGAATGAATACTGTTGTTTTCCCTATGAAGATTATTAATACCATTATCTGAATCTTTCTAGAAATGACAACTTGTCTAATAGTCCTGAAAGGTAGTTTGTAAAGCATTGGATGGAGATGTTTATTTGGCCTGAGAATGACATCAGTGGTGGAACTGCTCACTAGTTCTTCTCTTACCCTCATCCCTGCTTTGTTTCAGGAATTTGTTTGAGGTCAGAGATAGCTTTGTACTTGAGTTTGCTTTCTCACCTCCTATAAAAGGTTACACTAAAAATTATAGAAAGGGAATGATTATTTTAGATCTGTAATTGTCTGTTTTTGTATATTCTGGTTTTATAATTTTTTTTAATTTCAGTGAGAGGAAAGGAGAGAGAGAGAGAGAGAGAGAGAGAGAGAGAGAGAGAGAGAGAGAGAGAGACATTGATGTGTGAGAGAGAAGCATCGATCAGTTGCCTTCTACAGTGCAACTGAGGATCAAATCTGCAACCAGGTATGTGCCCTGACTGGAAATCAAACCTACCACCCTTTAGTGTATGGAACAATGCTCCAACCAAATGAGCCACATCAGACGGGGTTAAAGAAATCCAATAATACAAATGATAGTTGTCCATTAAAAAAATAAATGGTAGCAATGACATCACAATGTTGGTGTACTGCCATTGCTTTACAGAGTGGTATGTACACTACATACCACTCACTAGTTGAGAAACATTGACTCACATCATGCCTCACATGTGGGCAAACTATACTTTATCTAGATCTCTGGATGGATATTTATGCATTTCTTAAGAATAACACAACATTCAGCCTGGAAAATGAGTTTCAGTGTCCTTTAACCATTATATTCAAGAATGCTTACACTATTTACTCAGAAACCATCTTGCAATAATTCAAAGCTTATTATTTCTTGTTCAATGACAAGGATATATGCTATTTGCTATTAATCATGCAATATTCCCTTTAAATGTCTAAAACTTCCTTCCACCTTACCTTCAATTACAAAGGAACCCACAGGTTTATACACAATTCTCTTGTTAATTGCTACCATTCTTATCTGTGTTCTCTTCAAATTATTAACATCATACCTTTTCAGAGGGAAATGAATTAGAAAAATTCTGCATCTTAGATTCCAAAATACCTTGATTCCAAGATCTACCACATGCAGAGCTATGTAACCATGACCAACTAACCTAACCCCTTGTATTTCGAATGCCTCATTTTAGAAATAATAGCATTTTACTGGCTTACTGTGAGCATTACTTGGGAAAATTATGGTGAAGGTACTTTAGAAACTATAACATGCTACACAAATATTATCTTCAAAATTGTTCATTGCTATTTAAAGATTTATATCATACTTCCAAATTACATATTCATTTTCATAAGCATTTCTATTTCTAAAGAGATGCTTATTAAAGTACTTGTAGGCAGAGGACCTCTTTGACCATGAAAATAAGCAACCAACTGTGATCACTTGTAAGTTTTGGTGTTGGTTTCTTATTTGTAATTCAGCCAGTGTAAGAAAAGTAATAACTAGCCAAAGACATGTTATTGTAAATTCTGCCATAGGAATCAGCATGATTAGCAATAGAATACATGTTTCAATGTGGGGGGACGGTGGTGAGGGGAGGAGGAGAAGGGTATAGGGGTATAAATGGTGATGGACAGAGACTTGACAGTGTACAGATGATGTGCTGTAGAATTGTGCACCTGAAACCTGTATAATTTTGTTAACCAGTGTCACCCCCATAAATTCAATAAATAGGAAAAAATACTCATGTTGAATACCCATAAACTTCCAGAATCTCACCAGTGCTACGAAGGATTTCCTCAGAATAAGACCATGAAGTGAAATTCTTACTCCATAGTCTCCTCAATAGTTTTAATGTGTACTGGGAAAACATTTATTATTGTCAAGTATGAAAGATTATAATGACAAAATAAAACTGTAATAATATACACTATAATTAAAATATGAGTTTGTGGTAAGTAAACATTGGAGAGTGAAAAGGAGAACATAATGTAAGCAGGAGTAATCTCTGCATACATTTAAATGTGTGTGTGGGGGGAGGGGTGGGGGTTGTGGGTGTGTGTAGATTTTCCCTTCTCTTTCTGGAAACTGTTTTGTTTCCCGTAGAGAAAGAACTATACACATGCAGTAAGATCTTTGCTCTACACAACTCACACTATTTTCAATAAACATTGACTAAAAGTCACATCATGGTTTTAAATTAAAGCAATAACTTACCTTATTTTCAATAAGAAGTAATTCAGTGAAAATTTACGCTCCAATGTTACATTTGGAAATGGGTGATGTGGGACAAGTACCCTTCAGAATGTTTCTTCCTAAGCATGTCTAGGGTTATTATTTTAATCTATAACCTGATTATATGATAAATGAAATATAGACATATGAGATTCCTAACCTTAATAAAAACTTTTTGAAGTTAATGATAATGATAAACATTTTGGAAAGACCTAAAGCACAGCAATCTCTTCTTTTTGTACCATCTACATTGTACCTTACTCAAGACAATAATCTCTTTCTCCCAGAGAGTGCACTGTGGTTTTTATAAGCCTTCATATCTACTATCACCATTCTTCTCCAAACCTTGTGAGATCAGCAAATTCTCTATGACAGACATTATGATCTACGTGTCTGAGAGATAATAAACTGTGCCTTAAATGCATTATTTTTTCCCTCTAAAGCTTAATATAAATATGAACAGTGACATCTGAATATAACAAAGCCTATGACATCATTTTGGTGTATCCTATTTTTATATAGAAATGAAAAGATTAAAATTATTGTATTTTTTTCCTCATACAACAGATTTTCTATTAATCCTTCAATAGTTCAAAGTGCAAGCACTCCAGGGAGAGTGAAAATTCAGAAAAAAAATCAAAGGTATTAATAATTTGGTGGAAACCACTAAAATAATTTTTCTTCCCAAGTATATTTACAAGTATCCAATCTGCTTTTTCAGGTTTGCAAGCTACTCCTTAAATGGAAGTGGGGCATATTTAGAAACTACAGGCCGTAGGGGATTCTTTGATACTGAGGCAAATTAATGGGATTAATGGGTATGAGATAGCTAATGAAATTGGTCAGGCTAATTCAGGCATGACAAAATTCAATTCATTGAGGAAAAGGAAGATAGACGATAGCAAATTGGAGTACTCAATCGAGCTCCAGAAGGGCATACTTTTTAAATCTAAAAATGTTTAAAGAAATCAGAAAATACTTACAACAAACGAAAGTCATTCTTTTGAAGAATAAAAATTACACTTGTTTTAATAGCAGTTTAAATTCAGGGCAATTTTGACCCCCCCCCCCTCCTCCAGAGCACATTAGGAACGTCTGGAGGCAGTTTGGTTGTGACAACTGGGAGTAATGCTGTGTGCTACTCGCATCTGTGGGGAGGGCCAGGGATGCCCCTATATACTGCACTTCACGGTACATTTACCTCAGCACAGAATTATTTGATTCAAAATGTCAGTAGTGCCAGGGTTAAGAAACCCTACATTAGATGAATATATCTTTCTTTTTAGTATCAGTAAAAAAATATCCAAATCTTCTATCATTATTTATTATGAAAAGTATGTACTCTAATATGTCTACCCCAAGACTTTAATATACCCCTTGACACTTTGTGAGTGGTGGCATTAGATCATGTATAATTGGCCACTTTACCACGAGAAATCATTTGATAAAAATCCATTAATTATCTAGCACCCAAATAGGGGAAAAGAGTTATGTGTTAGGCAGATATATTGGGGTATGCATTTTACCAGTATGAGCTCTAAGAAGACTTCATAGTGGATTGGAAAAGTGAGCATCCCTTATTAGCTGCCTCCACAATCAGCACATTTCAGTCTAATTTGTTAGTAAAGAGACAAAATAGTGCTTTAACATCTTACAATATTGCATCCATTCATAAGGCCCATGCGAGCAACCCCTCCTTTTTAAATTATTTCAAAAAAGGCCACATAGGGGGTTATGGTGGGATAAGGACACATATGTAATACCTTAATCAATAAAGAAATTTTTAAAAAATTAAAAAAAATTTTTAAAAAGGCCACATATACAATCAGGTTACATATATGTATGTATGTGTGTGTGTGTGTGTGTGTGTGTGTGTGTGTGTGTGTGTGTATTCCCAGGATTCTTGCACACATTTGTATTTTATCTTTCATCATGTGAATATACATTATAAGGGGTCCCAAATACAAACCCCTCTTTCCTGAAAATTATTTTTCCATTGTAGATGAACTCAATATCTGCTCTTTCCCAAGCTAAGGTTGTTTTCTCCCAAAGGAGGACTGTAGTAGAGCTGTGCATTGTTGTTTACCACTTTTACAGTCCCTTTGTGATAGAAACTGCCCTGTCTACAGCCTTTGCTGGTTGAGCAAGGCCAAGTTCTATATCATTTAATATTGTCCCCATCCACCTTGAAAATGGAGAGTAGAAGATATCTTACTTAAGAGCACTTGATCCACAGGCAGGCAATAAACTTGTGCCTGGCTCAAAAAGATGAGACAGATCAATCAGAGTCCTCTCCCAGATATTTGCTATTGGCTAAAGGATCTGAGACGAGAGATGTATGGCCAGTGCAAAGGTCATGATATTAACTAGGGCTGCACTGCTATTATGAGGTTTTGAGATGGGAGAGATTATGAATGAAAAGAAGAAGCCAGCCTACAAAGGAAGAAAGAAAATAAAGATGCAGAAAATAGCCATCAGAGGAAGGGTCTGATATTGTTATAGCATGAACAACCAAGTTCACGGAGACTTTCTACTTTTTATTTCTAGTTCTTATGAGGTCTGGACATGTTCAATAATTCAACCTCTAATGAGTGCTCTTGTCTCATTATGACAAACTCCACTTTCCTTGTGCTAAGTTGATTCCATCTTTATTTCCTCTAATCAGAAAGAGCCATATTAATGATGCTGATCAACATCCATATTAGAATCTCATTAAACAATAATTATACACATTAAGGAAACCCAGGAAAAACAATCATCTGGTCCATCTCCTGATTTAAAAAAAAAAGAAAGAGGTATTATGAGAAATCTGAGACCCAGAGCTACTAAATGACTGAATAAAAAGGGGTGGGGAAGACATATTAGTTTTATTAACCAAGAGAACAAGGAGAGAGAAGGAAAACATTTACTTCTATCAAGATAATTCTCTGTCAACCACAATGAAGAAGTAACCTGGAGACTAAGTGTAATAAGTAATACCTCCTGTAAATATAGGACAAAGAAAACCATACAATTTGCATCTCATGAAAACAAAGTATAGTAATAAATGGCCTGACAAATAAACCAATATAAGCTGTAATTGAAATGAACCACACAACATCTGTTTCTAATGGAACCTCCAGTTTAAATTAATGTTTTGCATATTACTGTCACCATTATGTATATCTGCAACAGAAATTCATCATTGTATCTGCAGATAGGCTGTTAATGTCTAAACTTTTATCTTACCATCATTTAGTATTATGTTAATATTCATTCTGCATATGTTTGTTGTGCTTACTCCTTCGCCATGTTCTGTTGTATCTTTAAAATACAGGCATTCTTATTGTTGCCAAAGCCCACATTCTTATTTATTATTGGTATTTTTTTTTTACCAACTGTAGCCTCATGCTATGCCTCAGAGATCATAATCTTTTTTTACCTTTGTCTCATCCTAAATAACCCCATTTGGTTCATCCATCTGTCTAGTCAGATTTTTTTTGTCAGTCTTGCATTGTGTTCTGAACAATTTTGTAATTAATCAACTTTGTCAGTGAATAAAAACATTAAGAGTTATAGGCCTATACCAAATGAGAGTCACATGGGCACACTGATATATGAAACACATATGACATTGACATGACAACTAAAGTAGGTACTTGTGTTCTGAAGTAAAGCCTTAGATGAGAGTCTCACTAGATGAGGCTGAGATGACACCAATATAAGAAGTTCAGCATTTGTAATTTAATATCTATTGTAGAAACTATATATATTCATTTTCTTTAAAAATATAACATTTTTCTATACAAGGAATCCAATTTATTAAAATGGATATGATAAAATATTTGTTTCATTTGGTAACAGTTTAAATGTCTTATGTTCTAGAATCTAAAGACTCAAATTCTCAAATAATTAGAGTTGTTTCCATGGTAAGATATATTGAAATGTTGGGCCTGAAGCAGGGACAGTTTTCTAGAAACTTCTCAGTCAAAAAGATCTTAGGTTCTTAGAGTAATTAATTCATTGTGTCAACATTTAATGATTGCTGACTATACAGGGGTGAGCAAAAATAGGTGTATAGCTGTGAGTACACAAATCATGAATTTATTCTTGAATTATTATTTATCAATTATTGCATTATGTATTATTATTATTGTTGTTAAGCTACTTTTGCCTACCCCTGTATTTAAATAATTGTATTATACCAGATGCTGAGGAGAAAAAGTTGAATACATTTCCCCTGCCTGCCTCAAGTAACTCATAGGCCAGTGGGTGAGACTCAGCATTGCTTGTTTCCAAGCTGGCCCGCTGCCCTCCGTAGGCTTCTTAGTTCTTCCATCACCCGTGTAACCAAAGTCCTGCATGAAATTCCCTCCAATCCACATACTCAGAGAACTTGGAGTGGTTCCACTTTTCTTTATTGGCAGCTACCTACTCAAGGAGACAAAATTATTAAGTAGGAGAATATCAGTTTAACAAGCTCTGGTATTAACCTGCAGAATAGATAAATAAGTCAGAATTGAGTTATCCCTGACAAGGGAGTGAAGAAGAGAAAACAGTGTGTGAAACACTTAAAGGCAGAATTTGGTGACCTTTTGATCGGGGATTTAGAAGGAAGCATCAAAGATGACCACTTGGTTTCTGACCTTAGTGAGTAAGATAACAATGAGAACTGAAGATTTGGAGCTGAGGATGACTAATGTATTTTGGGCTGGTTTGTTTTGTGGGTGTCTGTGGCATTTGAACGTAGAGGTACCAAGTAAGTCCTTATGGGCCAGAACAGGACTCGGGGAGAACAAACAGCTATGTGAGTCACGTTGATAGATGAAGCCCTGGAAATGGATTAGCTCACCATGGAGACAGTGCAAGGTGAGAAGAGGACAGAACCCCTGGGAAATATGATTCTAAGATTAGTCACTCACTCCTTTGAGTTCCCACAACACTCTTCTACTTTGATTGTAGCACTTATTTTGTAATTACTTCTCAGTCCCACTAGATTTTGAACTCCTTAAGGACACAAGTTTATATATTTAGGCCCTAGCATAGTGGACAGTGGATAGCAGCTGCTCAGATAAGTTAGCTAAGTGTGACTTAGGTAATGCTGTGTGTTTTGGGTCACCTGATATCAGCATTAAGGATGTTAGTGCAAACTCATATTAAATTCTGAAAAACTGGTCGCCCTTAGATAATATACATAGGGACTTTCAGTTAACTAAAAAATTAATAATCCAGAATTCTATTTTCAAATCACTCAAGATTAATGAGTCTATAGCTCCCACTAATATATAAAATTGATAAATTTCTGGAAGATGGTAAAAACACCTGGCATTAAAAGCAAAGTTACTCTTTAGGAATGAATTCACACTGACTTTCAACATTTTTAAGTATATCAAGTGAAATTTCATTGATAGTTCCAACACTTTGGAAGTATAAGCCTATTTATACTAAAGCTTTAAAAATGGATCTCTATTCAGTGAAACTTTCAAGCTCATTTACAAGTTAGTCAATATTCAAAACTATAAATAAAATAATATTAGATTGATGATTAATTTATCAGGAAAATGATTCATAAACTACACTGACATTTTAAACAATATAATTAATTATATATGACACACTAGATTATTTTCAAAGTTCCTTAGTTCTAGAGGATCATAAAAAATTAGTGTTTCTATTTTCCCCAATATCTAAATAAGAGCAGAAATCAAATCAGCTACATGGAGGATCTAGTGAAATATTCAGAATGTGGCGGTTGACCATTCTGAGTTGAGCTATGAATATATGACCAGAATGGTAAGCAGTATATGGTACTCAGGGCAACTCGAAAAAGCCAACTATGCAGTGAGCTAAGCTGGGATAGGATATGAGAATCAGAATTAAACTAAGATCAAAACACACACGCACACTACTTAGAAGAGACGAAAAAAATTGTCATAATTTTCTAGCCCAGGAACATAGTTTTCTCTTGTGATTTGTGATCTTGCAATGTGTATAGAGTAGTCAACAGCAAGGATTTTAGGTCTGGAACTGTTTTGTTGGAGGAGAATAAGACCTTAGGAATGCTTAACAAAATGAATGGGGTGGCCCTGGTGGATATGGCTCAGTTGGTTGAGTGTTGTCCAATGCACCAAGAGGTCACCAGCTTGATTCATGGTCAGGTCACTGCTTAATCCCCAGTAGGGGGTGTGCTGGAGGCAGCCAATCGTTGGTTCTCTCTCATCGATGTTTCTCTCTCTCTCTCTCTCTCTCTCTCTCTCTCTCTTCTCTCTCTCTCTCATATTTTTAAAAAGTTATAGGGTGGAAAAGGAGGGGTTGTTAATGGATGCAGTAATCTCTCTTTTAGTAATCAAATATTTCTGATAATCTCTTAGAACTTTTAAATACCTTCCCAGGAAGAAATCCTTAGCTAACTCTGAGGAATCTTATTTTCAGACTTTCAAAGGGGAAGATGGATTTCCACCAAATTATTAATTCTAGGAGACTGTGGGTAATGATCTCTTGGACCCCAAGGAACTCTCCAAACAGAATGGGTAGCAAATTATAATACCCAAATGTCAACTTTATCATGTTCACTTAATAAAAGTTTGGTGAATACCTTTTCTATCTACTTAATTAAAAAAAAGTATTCTATATATACTACTTTTTTAATCATGAAAATTGTTACCTTTTCCACAGCTATTTATTTATTCATCTGTTTTTTATTTGTTTATTGCTTATCAACCTCTCTTCCTCCATCCCATTTTTTTTCACTAGCCAATTGGTATTTTGGTGGGCAACACTTTGTGTGTTGCTCATGCTCATATAGATGGAGCTTTTGTCATTACTTTTAAAATATATCTGGCATGGCTCAGTGGCTGAGTTTGACCTATGAACCAGCAGGTCATGGTTCAATTCCCCCTCAGAGCACATGCCCAAGTTGCAGGCTCAACTCCCAATGTGGGGCGTCCAGGAGGCAGCCGATCAATGATTCTCTCTCCCTCTCCCTTCCTCTCTGAAATCAATAAAAATATTTTTTAAATAAAATATAGCATTATATTCAGTTCTGTGAATCTTCCTTTCCTTAATGGTACAGCACAGAAATTCCTCCAAATCAATGGGTAGAGATATAGCTTCTTCCATTTAATGGCTACAAAGACACTGTCATATGGAAATTAATCATAATTATATTAATGTTCATTGAAGTTGTTTCAAAATTTTTACAACTATAAATAATTCTGCAATAAAGCGCTGTTTTTCAATAGATAGATGATAGATAGATAGATATCAAATACTGGTATTTATTGCACCTTTAGCCTAGTATAATACTATTCTCAGGAGTTTAATATAACTTGCTAAAGTAAATAAAAATGAAACCACAGTCTGCTTCTTTGGTAGCACCATTTTCTAAATATGGAGCTAAATTCAAATTTATAAAAAACATGGTTAGGTTTACAGAACCAAAGAGCTACATAAATACCCATATTGGCCATCTCCAGTGGCTCAAACTCATTTTGAGCATCTGCTCAAATTTCTGTTGGTCCTTTATTGGATCTGGCTAAAAAGTGACTTGGCAGACTGCTGCAGGGAAGGATCTTGGCAATGCTATGCTATATAATGAGAGAGGAAGGGAAAAAAAATCAAACTCTAGAAATTTCTTTGGAAGCGTGGAAAGAATGGTTTGTAAATTCTAAAGCTAATAGTTCTGATAAATTTAATTTCCCTCTCATGTAACTTCATAGTCATCGTTGGTCCATTATCAAACATGCATATTTAAGTACAAACAGACTGGACCCAACGAGGAATAAGACCTCCATGCTAACATCATGCCAAAAAAAATTGAGCTATCAACTAAGTTTTTTAAAAATTTATATATATTTTTTATTGAATTCAGAGAAGAAGGAAGAGGGAGAGATAGAAATATCAATGATGAGAGAGAATCACTGATCGGCTGCCTCCTGCATGACCCCCTGGGGATCGAGCCTGCAACCCAGGCATGTGTCCTGACTGTGAATGAACCGTGACTTCCCAGTTCATAGGTTGACGTTCAACCACTGAGCCACACCGGCTGGGCTCAACTAGGTGTCTGCCTAAAATAGAAAGTTGAAATCTAGTTTAAGATTCATTGTTCATTAGTTCTGTGATCTTGAAGCAAATTTGTCAACTAGTCTGAAAAATCAATCTTCTTATATATGTGATGGGCAGGAAAATGATCAGCAAGTCTGCTGGAATAATAAATTGAAATAAGGTATGTAATAGTCTAAAAAAAACTTTGAAAATTATAGTTGAATAAATAAGGAAAACCAAGTAGCTTAACACATTACATAACAAGTTAGTACATAACATATTTTTTTATTCTCTTTAGCTATCAAGTTTAATGAGAGCTGCCTATTACTGAAGGTTTAATTATATGACAAGTAGTTTATTAGGTGTTTCCTATATATTATTTAAACGTTGCAACAACTCTATGAAGTTGAATTTAACATTCCCTTTTTATAGATGAAACTGAGGTTTAGGAATATCCAAAGCAACTCTGCTGGGAAATGCCAGAGCTGCAATTTTGAACCCAACTCTGTCTTACTTTAAATTCCTAGTTCTTCCCACTGTGTCACATAACAAGCAATGTCCTAAGTATGTATTACAAGCACAAAAGGTTTTCATCCTAGGACATGGCTTTTATCTCTTAAGACTGACTTCTTCTTTGCTTTTTTATGGATGCCAATTAATCATTAACATTCAGTTCTAATGTAGACTTTTTAGTCCTCTCTGATGTTTTACCCATGAACTCCCCTTCATCAGCTGGTGGTGACAATGAAGGCCACTGCCATGCTCTTATCCGTGGGCCGCAGCATCCCCATGGAATGCTAAACACAATCAATTGTTCATCACTGCTCTGGATGATTCTTCAGATGTTAGCTGAGGGAAAGATGACATTTTTGTTCCATAATAATCCTCGAGGAGTACAGAAAAGAGAATGATTTTCTGATGGTAGAATGTCTTTCACATTAAAAAATATTTTACCACTTCCAAGTAAAAGCTTCCTTAATCATTAGTTAAAGCAGCAACTATATTTCCCTTGCTAGAAATTATTTCTGACAGTCAGATGAAAAGCAAACTTGGCACATGCCTACAGGTTAAGAATCTCTTCCTTTAGATTGTGTTTATTTTGCCTAACACTCTAGGAGAAGTGGGTGAGCATTCTTTGGTTGAAGGTAGGGGCTACTATATTCTACATCCATGCCTCTAACACCAAGATGATGGAATGCTAAAAGAAGGAACTATCCATGCCCCAAACAGAATCATGACCACTGACCCTGAAATCACCTTCTCCATTTCCACCCCCATTCTCAGTGAAACAATCATCCACCCTATTGATCAAATCAGAAACTGAGAGTCTTTCTTGACTCTTTTCTCTTCTTTACCTTTCACATTAAATAAATCAATAAAACCTGGCACTTCTATTTCATAAAAATATCTCTTTATTCTATTTACAGCTGCTATAATCTAGTTGGGCCTTTATCATTTCTCACCTGATTTACTGGGTTTAGGCTCCTAACTAGCCTTCTGCTTTCAGTCTTGCTCTTCCCTAATCCATTTGTTGTGGCAGGTAAAGTGTTATTTCAATTTTTTAAATTGCAAATATGATTATGTTGCCCCGAAGTTTCAACTTTCAATGGGCCCACAATGTTATGAGGTTAAAAATACAAATTCCCTAGGGGCAAGCAATGTGCTCTCTCTGTTTCTGTCTCTCCAGCTGCACTTCTTACTTGATTCCATTTTTACTCTGTCATCCAGCCACCCTGGTCTCTTCTCAGTTACTCAAACACAATGAATTTTCTATTGTTGTGAAGTCTTCTTGGCCTAGAACACTCATTCATCCTCTCCTGCCCCTTTGCCTGGTTATCCCACTGATGGAGGCCTCAAAGTGAAAGCCAAATTGTAACATTTTTCCCTCATCAGAAGCTAGAGGGTTTGGGTTTGGCCCCTCATATGCTCCCACAGCGCCTTCTCATCATAGCCTGCATCCCTGTACAGGGCAGTCCACCGGGTGCTCTTCTATTTCCTCCACTGTACTGTGAACTCCATGAGGGTGCATCTGTTTTGTGATTCCCAAGTGCTGAGCACAGGGCCTGCAGTCTAGTGAAGGCCCAAAGCCTACTTGTCCAATCAATGGACTGGAGTGTGAGAAAAATCCCTAGGCAGCCGGCCCAGTTAAAAAACAATTTAAAATTACAGTGGAGGTACTATTACTAACATACTATTAGTCTGAATGGGGGCAGAAAAACAGGGGTCATATAAAGGGAAAAGAGAGATAAAACATTGCAAGGAAAGAGAATAGATTTAAATTGGTTGCTGTAGGTATGGGAGAGGCAGAAAAGAATGCAGGTGCTAGAAAAGTACCAAATTTAGAAAAACACCGATGCTTTTGGTTTGGATATTAATTTGAAGTGCTTAAAGTAGAGATATAAATACTATAGCTGATAGAAGGGAGTGGAGAGATCAGGGGTACAGATTAATGAGTCCTCATCAACACTAAGGCTACCAGATTAAATAAAATTATCGAAGTATTAAGGCAAGACAAGGGCCCTGGACAGAAGCTTAGTGCGTATCAGTATTTCTTTTTCCACTGACTGAGAATAAACTGCTGTTTCAGTGTGTGAATTCAAGGCATTTCATCTGTCATCACTCAAGCGATGGAGTATTGCTGAGGATGAATAGCATAAGTATCCAAATCTATAGATAACCCTTCAAACTCCAATCTTTAGCTGAGAAAAGTGTTTTCTCATGTAAAGTGCAAGATGTAAAGGACAAGTAAAGCTCACTTTTTAAAGCATATTATTATTTTTTTAGTGGGTCCTATCCACCCACTAAGGGAGGTGGGTGGATGTTTCAAAGTTAGACATCAGCTACAAAAACGGATCAGAATATTGTACCACCCAGCCAATCAAATGTCTAGTTAAATTCTGGAGTCACATTCCAACACATTCCTTTTTAAGCATATTTAAAAGGTATTAATTTAGTCATTTTCTAACCTTTGTAGCACTTAAAATTATTTTCTAAATACGTTACCTTTAAAAAAAAATCCATGTGGCAAACTTGGTTTGCTAAAGAGAATAATCTAAGGATCTGGAGAAGTGAATTTTAAGCATATGGATAATCTTTGGCAAGTCAAATTCCCAGACAGGGAACTCTTCTGATAAAGTGAGTACATTGCTTAGATCAATGATTCTCACACTCAATGTACGTAATTTCCACCAGGACTACTTGGGCCACTGCGTATGATTCTGAGGAGAACTGTTCTGAAATTTATTATTTTTTGATAGATGCTTCCAAGGAGAGTAGTATGCTATTAATTTTCAGAATATAATTTGAGAAACAGTGACCTGGGTATTCCCTAAGTGTTCTTCAGATTCCTAAATGAGCAATGACTATGCTTTCATTCATCCTATAAAATCTGCTCCTGTCTCCACTTATGTCATTTTCAATTTTATCAGTTTCCTTTTACACTCTCTTCCCATTGCAGCAAAAGGAACTGTAGGCCTGAAAATGTCTTAGTGTCACCTATAAAAATGCCATTTTCATGAATACAAAAAGAGGAAAAGGGGGAGACTGAGAAAGAGAAAGTTCTATTACTTTCTGGTACTATGAGTTTTCCTGTACCTCCAACTTACTTCTGGTTTTGCACATTTATTTTTAAAACATGTAACACTGAAGCAAACTGAAAATCGAATCCCCTGGTCAGATGTGAGGAGAAATCAAGAATAAGCAAATGGTGTGACCACTAAAGTAATATCTCCAATCATAATGCTGAATTTTATTTCCTAATAGCAACTTGAGTTCCTTCCAATATTCCACACTTACTCTGGAGCTACTTCCCACTCCTGAACATGGGAGAGACTGAAGGACAGGAGAGATCTCATATAAAAATGTCAGAAAGAGCCTTTGGGAGGAAAAAAAGGCTATGCTGATGTATTTTCTCATCTGCATTGAGCAATGTGTATTTTGGTACCGTGTTAAAATTCCTCAAGCAATTTCTCTCATGTCACAAGTTTAAGGAGTTCTCTATGAATGAGTCAGCCTTGGAGTTGCCATGGTAACAATTTTCATCCCTTTGGAGTCAGTCCCCTTCTGATGTTGTCACTGAAATGCCTTAATTTCAGGAGGATCTGAGGTTCCCATTACATTTAAATATTCATTATGTTATATATGCATTCCCTGATTTTACAAGATCACCTGAATAGAAATGGTTTTTAGAGATCTATGAATAGACATGCTGCATCATGCTCATTTCTTCCACAAGATGAAAGACAAGTCAATAAAAATCCTTTCTGTTCTCACAGTACAATCTCTCTCTCCATCGATCCATCCCCTTTCTTGGGTGTAAGTGTATGCATGTATGTGTGTAATCAGTGTCCTTCATATTTGGAATATTTGAAGAGGATACTCTGTATAGCCATCATGAGCCCCAGTTTTCAGGAGAGTGGTTGAAAATTCATGCTGGCTTGCCACCCTGCAACTGCACATGAATGCAAATGATGGCTATAGTCTAGTATGGAGTCACTATGGGCAGTATTTTTGTGGTTTCCTGATTTGTATTTTAGGGAAGATTCACTTGGAAGAATACAATTGTTTGTACTTGCTGTACCTCCAATGTATTTTAGGGAAGATTCACTTGGAAGAATACAATTGAATTGTTTGTACTTGCTGTACCTCCAAAGAGATGTCCAGATGCCTCTTTGACAAGCAAGGTTCTCAACAATCTTCTCAACCTACTTTTCCAACATTTCCCCCCCTTAACTACCTGCTCACTTAGGTGTACCCTGCTATAGACACAAAGGGTTACTTATTATTTCATTTACATTCTTGTATTTTTCCTTATCTATGCCTTTGGTTGTATTTTCCTCTTCTTGGAAGTCAAAATCCTACTTACCCACTAAACTAAACTGGTTTAGTCCAGTTTCCTCAAAGACCTTCCAATCCTCGATTCAAGCCAAATTAATCTTTCCCTTACCCTGGCCTTTGTTATCTTGTTAATGGCTCTACTATAACATTTGCCCATTCCACTTGGAATGGTCATGATTAAGCTATTCACTTATCTCCTACTCTATGTTTTTGAGGCTATGGCCCATGTCTCATTTATCTTTGTATGCCTGCAAAACCTAGAACATAGACACAATAGATGTTAAGTAGATTTAAATATGTTGATATAAACTGAATAAATCATTGTCACCATGGCCAGGGAAACAGCCAACTGAGGAGATTTGGGGATCTGATTGTTCATAACATGACAAAGCAGTCATATGCACTTAGGTCGGTCTTCTCTCTAATACATTATACAAGAGCACTCCTTTCTTAGTTGAGCATGATGTGCTGTTAGCTGTGATAGTTCCCCTAAAATCCACTGTGGAGCTGCACTTTTAGAAACTGTAGTCAAATAGTATCACAACTGGAGGATAGAATTTGGAGTCAACTAGAACTGAATTCAAAGCTTTGTCTTTTACTAGCTCTGTTACCAAGTCACTTAATCTTTCTGAGGTCCAGTTTCCTCATCATTTTATTGGAATTCATTGAGATAATGTATTAAAGACTTAGCATAGCACTTTCTATATAATTACATATTTAACAAATAGTAGTTCTTACTACTGCAAGTGTAACTCAGGGATACCCCCAACAGGTTGCTTTATTTCCATTGTTCTCACAATGTTACTGGCATCCCCTTTGTGATTGTTATATAGTACATGAAATAGTTCTCTGAGGTTGTGCCATGTCCACAGTAATTAATTTTATACATATTTAACCATACTGTGGTCTAATGACTTCCCCTGGCTAGCCACAACTCTGATTAAAAGATAGACCTATAAAGACTGGGCAGTGGGCTATAAATTGTCCTTGAATATTCATTCTGCACATTATGTTTGCTCTGTACTGAACAGAGACTCTTAAAAGTAAAGACACACAGAAGGGAACATAGGTAGGAGTATGGAGCAGAAACAAAGACACACAGAGAAGATGCAGTATGTAGAAAAAAGGGAGACTAGCAAGGGTTGCTGCCAAAAGCAGGGGAATTAGATGTGTTTACAGGTAAAGCAAAGACAAGTAGCTGAGTCATTTGAATGGTACTGCTGAGGATCTCTAGAGCTAATCCTGAATCCTAAATCCTATTTCTCAGTGAAGCCCAGCTATTAGGGTGCTAAGACTGTTGTGGGTGCTGACTCCTCCATGTATTAGCAACTCAAATAATCGTAACTGGGCTATTCTCTTTACAAGCTGAAAGTGCCTAGCTTAGGATCTTACTACTTTTGACTTAGACATGTCTATTATTTGAAACTCACCCCAAGGCAATCATTTATTCACCTACCAACTATGTTTTGATTGGTTACTATTATCTAGGGCTTCTAGGCATTCTACTAAGCATTGGAACCTCAGGGGATTTACTTCTTCCCTCCTCTATGCTACTCTTATGCCTTAGTATTAAACTGAGCATACCACATTGCATTTATCTAGTTACATGTCTGTACTCCCTCCTGGACTCTGCCTTATAGGAAGGAAGTGTTTATGTGTTGTTGTTTTTTACCATGTTATGCACAATATCCAGAGTATAATACACATTTATCAACATTCTTGGATGTTTGCATTGATGAATAAATTGATCAAACAATGCCCTCATTCAGACACCTAGTATGTTTAACTTCTACTGTAAATTTAATTTCCAGCTACGAAATGGTGAACACCTGCCCCATCCAAGCTTGTGTTAATTTATTTGGCATATAAATAAGGATTTTTTGAAGTTCACATGTTGAAAAGTTCTAGATTTTGTTCCTTTATTGAAGTCTTTAATTTCATTAATACTCTAATTTTGCCCTAAGTACAGTCTATCTCAGAGATTTTTGGCATTGCCAAAATAAGGACTTGAGGCAAGCATCTCTGGTATTTCACAGATACTTTTTTTTTATACAATGTCATAGAAGACACAGTGATCTATTTATGAGCCATTTAATTTCCCCTCCCACCAGCAATACCAAGGAACAATCACCAATCCCCTTTATTTGTAACTACCTCCATATATCTAAAAATAAATATTGATTGCAAACTCTTAAGGACAGAAGCTTAGTTATAATTTTTAAAGAGCTTTTGTTGTATTTAGTCTTGAGTATATTTTTTAATTGGTTTGATTATGAGATTCCACAGAAGAATAATTCCTGAGAAGACTTTGACAAGAGAAGTAGCCAATAAAATACTGTGAAAGTTATAACTGGTATTCAGAAGAAAGCCTGGAACTAATTACGTTCCTTCACTCAAGTCCATAGAAAGTGAGAAGGAAGGGAATATTTATTTTTCATTTTTTTAAAATCATCACCCGAGGATATGTTTCTTGATTTTAGAGAGAGAGGAAAGGAGAGGGAGAGAGAAAAACATCAATGTGAGAGAGAAACATGAACCTATTGCTTCTCTCACTCACCCCAACTGGGGCTCGAACCTGCAACTTAGGTATGTGCCTTGACCGGGAATCAAACCCACAACCTTTTGGTGTATAGCACAACACTCCAACCGAGTCATGCAACCACAGTGGATGGGAACATATCTTGAGCATTTATAATGGACCAGATATTTTTCTATTCACTTTCTATACATTATCACACATAGTATTCTTAGCAATTCATAAAAGCAGGTGTAGTGATAAAACAACAGATTGAGAGATATTTAAAGGTCTAGTGGTAAATGTCTAAGCTGGGTTTTGAATCCAGCTATGCCCAGCTCCAAGGCTGTAGTATACTCCCTGGTATGCCACATACCTCCTATAAGGTGTTGAATGTTGGCCCACAAAAGATATGTCCTTGTCTTAATTCCCAGAATCTATGAATGTAAACTTATTTGGGAATAAGGTAGAGTGCAGATGTAATTAACTTAAGGATTCTGAAATCATTCCAGATTATTCAGTGATCCCTAAAGCGAATGACAAGTGTCCATATAAGCAACATACATGGAAGATACAGTTGACAGAGGAGGCGAAAATGATGTGAACACAAAAGCCAAGCTTGAGTTGTGTAGCCCCAAGCCAAGGAATGCCGGGAGCCACCAGAAGCTGGGAGAAACAAGGATGGGTTCTCTCTTAGAGCCTTCAGAGGGAGCACAGCCCTGCTGATACCTTGATCTCAAACTTCTGGCCTCCAAACTCTGAGAGAAAAATTGTATTGTTTTAAGCCACTTGGCTTGTGTACTTTATTATGGCTGGTATAGGAAACTAACACACCTCCTAAAGCTGTCTTTGTTGTATATATGTTTTTGGTATTCAATAACATAAATCCATCATTCAGTCAGATTTATCAGTAATATTTTATTTTTATTTTTTTAAAATATATTTTATTGATTTTTTACAGAAAGGAGGGAGAGGGATAGAGAGCTAGAAACATCGATCAGCTGCCTGCACCCTCCCCACTGGGGATGTGCCCGCAACCAAGGTACATGCCCTTGACCGGAATTGAACCTGGGACCCTTCAGTCCGCAGGCCGACGCTCTATCCACTGAGCCAAACCAGTCAGGGAACCAGTAATATTTTAGTACTCAGAATTTTCAGTTCTAGAATTTTAGGTCCTATGTGAGATATGGAATTTATCATGTCTCTGTCTTTAGTATGGGCAGGGAGAAAATACAAATATACATAAAACAATTAATGAGCAGTATTTATTCATATACTTAGAGAAGTTTATTCAGTGCATATTATGCCGCAAAGATGGTTTTAGTTGCTGAGAAAGCAACAATGAACAAGATATAAAACTTCTCCATTCTCAGTGAGATCCAGAGAGAAGTAAGAGATAGTTCTAGGCCCTATGACAGGAACAAGTTTGTTGGACATTAGGTACAAAAGAAGACCTAGCATGTATTAAGCCTTTCAATGCATGTGAGCTGACATTATTATTATTATTCACCTAACTAGCATATAACTGTATATTTAGAATTTATTGTCTGAAAGACAAATATCTATGCAAATACAAAGCCCAAGATACAAGGTCAATCTGACCCAGCAATGAAGAAGGTGATTGCATGTAGATTCTGATATCACGAGCACCTCCAAAATGTTTTCTCCATCCATATACCATTAGTATCCACAGGATATGTAAAATCCTAGGGAAACCACACTAAAAATGAATGTATTATGCCTGTCTGTCCCTATGGTTTATGGTTTGCTTTAAAATCTATATCTAGAAGTATTTGTGTGCATGTGTACCTCCTGTCAAGATAGAGCAATCAGTAGAAACCCTTGACATTTTCAAACATGATGCCCTAAAAGGGAAGGAAAACAATGCAGATGAAGAAAATGAGAGTATCCATGGAAGACACATTTTATACAATTCACAGTGTGCCCGGGGTCAGCACTGCTGGAAGGGCATTGCTCACTCAATTGACAAGTTAAAATAAGAGAGAGAAAATACTTGTTTTTTGGTGACATCCTCCTAGCCTCCTGTTTTCACCTGCCAGCCACAAGGTGGGAAAAGCATTTTAGCTTGCTGCTCTTATTCCATAACATCATAGAAAAGTCATCCCAGGGTACTGCTGCTAAAGGTATTGGTACAAACTTTCTAGTGCAGTTAACAGCATATTTTTAGTTTATAATGACAAATACATCTGCAATTCTGGCCCCCAGCAAGGTCAAAGAAATCATGCTTTCCAAGAGGACACGGGGAATATGAAGTGGCGATCATTTTAATAAAAGGAAAGTGACAAAGAAGTAAC
>NW_005353325.1:1533870-1566487 GCF_000412655.1 Myotis brandtii | reverse complement strand
CTAATAAAGGAGACTGAAAATCACTCAATTAAGTGGTAATTCCCTTTTCCATCCCAAGCACCATCTTGGTTGTCAATTTACTTGGATATCATCCTTGACTTTGTCTTATCTTCCTTCACCTCCAACCTCCCATCCAATCAATGACCAGTATCCTTCATTTATAACTTCTAAATCCACTTCACATTTATCTCCTTCTCTCCTACTTACTGTCAAGATCTATGTTCAGACTAGAATTTTCTTTCTTCTGTGATTATCTTTATTTTACATTTATCACAGTCATTTATATTACCTGTTTCCTTAATGCCTTCCCTTTATAATGTAAGCTCCCCTAGGGATGGAATTCTATTCTATTCATCCATTCTTTCTAGCATCTAACTGATGCTTAGCTCATAGTTATTGTCCTCAAGGAATATAGTCTGACTTAATTGATATATGAGTCAGAAAAATAAAAAAGTCATTTCAAGGAGGGGATGTTATGAATCCTGCGTCTATAGAGGCAGAGCCATCTTTAAAAGGGTAGTCACATATTAACACATGGTCTTGGGATTATGTTCAGCATAATAGATGCTTCTATTTGCTTGAATTTCTATTGAAGTTAATGAGGAGCATGAGTCTCTTTAGAAAAAAACAGGTATCCAAGCTAACAGGGTCTTTAGTCATAGCTTAAAAATCATTAATAAAGATATGAAGTGTTTCTGAGAAATGACTACCAACTTCAGAAAAAATAAGGAAGATTGTAGAATTTCATAAAATAATAACATAGCATATAAATGAATCAAGATAAGAGGAGTAAACAAAAATAGGGCAAGAAATACATTTCATGGTACATAAAATACAATATGCATAATGACCACTTGAGTCCCTAGCAGGCATTTTAATAGAATATGATTCAGCACTCCTAGCCACAGTTGACTGGACTAGGAGGAAATATTCCGACCAGCTGTTTTCTCCTGAAAATTCTGAATTTGAATTAAGAAATTACAATTCTGTGCTGAGAACTTGTACATGCTCGTCATCTACTTATCATTCAGACTAAGAAGCAGAACCTTATTCACAGAGAGAAGAACGAAGCAGGCAGGTAGACAGAAGCAACTGTGGGAAATGGAGGAGTCCTAATACATTTTCTTTATTATTATTATTAAAATTTTTTATTGTTAAAAATATTACATATATATCCTTTCTTTCCACTTTGAACTCTTCTCTTTTTTTTTCCTTTGGTTGATCTCTCTCCATCCACCCACACCCACCTTCCCTCTGAGGTTTGACAGACAGTCTGTTAAATGCTTCTGTCTCTGGATCTATTTTGTTCATCAGTTTATTTTGTTCCTTAGATTCCACATATGAGTGAGATCATGTGATACTTGTCTTTCTCTGACTGGTTTATTCCACTTAGTAGATTTTTAATGCCAGTTTCTATTCCTTTCCTGAGGCTCACTACAGCTCTAGCCTTGGTTAGCATTTTACATCCCTATACAGGACTAGGATTCAGCTGAATACACTGATATCGGTTTGTTTATAACTGTAGCTCATTCAAACTGATTGGCACCGAAGTTGCATTAGTTTTTAAATGTTTCTACCTCCCGTCTTGCTCTTCTTAGAGCCACTGGTAGTAAAATCCAATTTTTAACGTATCTTTCTTGCAGACACCCTGAGGGATTGAACATGAGATATTTGATTCACAATTGAAGTGATACTTAGGCTCTTGGTAAAAAAGTCTGTTAAATAATTTGTACATCAGGTGTGCCTCTATATCCACATAGAATATACCTCCTGCTTGATGAGCTAGTTTAAGTCAGTTCTATTTTGTTTTAGAACCAAAGATCTCTTAATCTTAAAGAACAAATCAAAGAAATCATGGACTAATGTATACATGGCCCAAAGTCAAGGAAAGGGGAGGTGTTCTTTCTCTTAATGGGAGTTAAGGGGATGGGGGCAGGGTAACAGCAAACACGAATGTCAGAGCTAAATAACTCATAGTTCATGTGATCAGGTTACCCATTTTGTTTTGCATGTCACGGCCAATGTACTATTTTTACCTCACACCTGACAAATGTGATCATTGTTAAGACAATTCTGTCCTTTTCTTCAAGGTAGGAACAAAGACTTTAAGAGCCCTTTGGGAATTTCTAGATTTCCCTGTCATCCAACCGGATTAGAAGGCATCCTCTTCCATTTATCTATCTTACAAGTTTTACATTGATACCAAGCAAAGCCACCAAAGAGTTGCATATTTTGATCTGAATTTTTTGGCTCCAAGAGAACTAGTGTTTCTTTAAAAAAAAAAAAGTATTTCTTTTATTGATTTCAGAGAGGAAGGGAGAGGGAGAGAGAGATAGAAACATCAATGATGAGAGAGAAACATTGATTGGCTGCCTCCTGCACACCACCCACTGGGAATCGAGCACACAACCCAAGCATGTGCCCTTGGCCGGAATCGAACATGGAGCCCTTCAGTCTGCAGGCTGACTCTCTAGCTAGCCACTGAGCCAAACCAGGTAGGGCGAGAACTAGTGTTTCTTAATGATAATTCCCTGTTATGATAAGAGAAATGAAGTAAGAAAAAGTCTGGCAAATTATCTATAATAATAAAAGCATAATATGCTAATAGACACTGGACAGCCGAACAACCTTCCAGACATCCTTCCGGACAAAGCCGAACAACCTTCCAGACATCCTTCCGGACAGGGCTGTGAGGGCTGAGCCCCTTGCATGAATTTTGTGCATCGGGCCTCTAGTTTAATTATAAAATTATAATATATATTACTTTTCACAGTGTTCACAGAATTTGTGCTTCTCCTTAAGGCTTATTTTGCATGTTTTTGTTATTGTTTTAAGCATCCTGGGACCTTATAAGAGTGTGCTATTTCTTATTTGATTTGGCTGCCAGGAAAATAGAATTGTAGTCTTCTTATACAACTCTATAATGTCAAGCAACCTGGGTGCCCATGTGACATTTGCATCAGTGTTGCCCTACTTTTATTTTTCCACAGCCCAGATTTATGATTTACTTAATCTTTTAAATATAGTGGTTCCCACCCCTTATCCATGGGGCAAATGTTCCAAGACAACCCACGCCCTACCCCCCGACAGTGGATGCCTGAGACTGCAGATTGTACCAAACCCTATACATACTATGTTTTATCCTATACATACATACATACCAGTGATCAAGTTTACTTTATAAATTAGGGACAGTGAGATATTAACAATCATAACTAATAATAAAATAGAATAATTATAACTATACTGTAACAAAAGCTATATGACTGTGGTCTCTCTGTCTCCAGTAAACTTTATATGTTTCAGTCCAAAGCTATTTCGAATCTGTGTAAATATCCCTTACTTGCAGCAAATGTCTTAATGTCTCAAGTTTCATGGGATTTCTTGCTGACATCTTCCATAAGCTCAATACTTTTGGTGCAACATATTGCTATCAATCAAAACCTGTTTTCTGTTCGTGTCTTCTACCCACAAATTGAATGCCTTTTCCACCTTAACTTAGCATTTATCACACACTTTGGTCATAAATTTTGCTGTTTGAGGTGTGAGAGCAAATTTAAAACACTTTTTTTTCCTTCTTGAAAATTTCACAGATAAAAGATTCTTTCTTACCATAAATCTTAGCAATCTCAGCATATAATCTTTTTTCTTTCCTTGTTAAGTCAAGAACTTTCACTTTTCACTTAAAGGAAGCACGTTACAGCTTCTTTTTGGTACATCTGAATTGCCAGCATCACTCTCTTACCTTTCGGGGGCATTATTAAGTAAAATATGTGTTACTTGGACACAAGCACTATGATACCACCACAGTGGATCTGATAACCAGTAGCTACTAAATGAGTAATGGGTTGGTAGCATACACAGTGTGGATACACTGGAAAAAGGGAGAATTCATGTCCTGGATAGGATGGAGTGAGATTTCTGGAATTTTCTATTTAATATTTTTGGACCACAGTAAGAGAGGGGGCTATTGTATATGTATTCTTATTGATTTTTTCATAGCCTTTGTGTAGTGCACTAGAGCTGCCCTATTCAAAATGCAGTACACAGACCTAAAACATCAGAATTACCTGGTTGCTTGTTGGAAATGCAAAATCTCAGGCCTTACCTTAGATCTACTCAATGTGCATTTTAACCAGACTCAGATAATTCATACTTACAATAATGTTAGAGAAGGGTGCAGTAGAGCATTAAGAATAACTTAACATAAATTCATCTAAGTTAGTGGGTAAAATTATGTACTGGCTTCAATTCTGTAATGTCCAATTATGGACTTAAGCCAACTGGTGAGTTGGTTAAAAATGAAATTTCCTAGATCTCTCCCTCAGACCCAAGAGAACTAGCATGAGACCCTGGAGTCTGTATTTTGTCAAGTTCCCCATGTGATCAGGATGCAAATGACAGGCGTAAGCCCTAGAGATCTTCACTTTCTCAAGGACATGATTTCAAAATATCTGTACTGACTTCCCCATGTAATCTCTGTCCTACCCAATATAAGCAGCAGCTTATGGGGTAGTACAGAGCAGATTTTCCTGCTGCTCCCATACTGCTGCCATTATTGAAATAAACACTCATATACAACCCAATCCTTTCTCTGCTTAATTGGCTCAAGTAGTGACAGGCAGCCCAAAACCATTGGTTGTCTGGTTATAGTACTGCCGTTTTCTTCTTATTTAAATGTGCCTGCATTATTATCATGAACTTCAAACTGAGATTACTTTGCAGAAAACTTTTGAAATTAAATGCCCATTTTGTTAGAGTTAGTTTAATTAAAACTATGTAATATAATCCATAGATCCACTGAATTCAACACTTCTCCTTAAATAAATTCAATTTTTCTAAAATCACCATCTGAGATGACTAATAAGCCTGCCTGTGCCACACCACCATGTTCACCTTTCAAATACCATATGTCTCAATATGTTGCAAGCAAATGAAAATGTGGGACCCCATTGTCAACTGCTCAATCGCATGGACCCTCTCCTCTTCCCCCACAGCACCTCCCATACTGTGACTCTTCTGCTCAAAATATCAGTACCTCATGTCAACCACTATAAAGCTTCCTTCATTGTTCAAAGGAGTATAAATAATGTAAATGTATAAGTTGGTGGTAAGTTAAAAGCAAAAAGATTGAGGTGATGTGGACCCTACAAGCAATAGAGCCTATTGTCTGGAAGCCTTTGTTGTATGTCTGCTTGGCTGAGGTCTGAGGACAACTGGCAATGAAATAGAGCCTATTGTCTGGAAGCCTTTGTTGTATGTCTGAGGACTACTGGCAATGATGTGATTATTGACTGTTGGAAACTGTTTCAGAAGCACCTTCTCTCTCAGCCATAATGTCTTTAAGACATTATGCCAGTGATATACTTTCTAGGTCTGCATGAAGGATTAAGAGTCTGCAGGGAAAGTGGTAGAAAGATTCACAATCCTGATCAATTCAAAAAAGTTCAGCTATCTTTGTAGGGAAACGGATGCACCAGGGAAGGAGGAAAATTGAGAGATAGTCTATTATGTAGCTTGTCTGCCTCCTAAAAATGTCAAGGTCATGAAAGACAAAGACAGACCGATGAACTAGTCCATGTTAAAGTGGCATGATGCAATCTGTGATCCACGATTAGATACTGAACTGGGAAAAATAGAGCTAACTATAAAAGTCATTATGCAACAATTAAGGAAATATGAATGTGAACTTTGGAATAGATAATAGCAAAGTGTCAATGTTAAATTTCCTGACTTTGATAACTGTACTGTAATTATGTAAGGGTATGTCCTTGTTCTTAACAAATCCTCACTGATATATTTAGGAGTAAAAGAGCATAATGTCTGCAATTTAGTCTCAAATGATTCAGAAAAAAATATGAGAGAATGTGTGTGTGTATGTGTGTCTGTAAGCAACAAATATTTAATGGAGGAAATGGGAAAATGTAAACAAAAGGGGAATTTTGGGTATAATTCTTGCAACTTTTCTGTAAATTTGCACTTACATCAAAATAAAAAGCTACAAAATATATCTCATTTTTTATAACTTTTTCTTTTTAAAGTAATGCTCACTCATGCTAATATTTTGGCACTTGAGGAAAAGTTCCTTGAATTTTTTTATTTTTTGTCTTTGCATATTTTTAAAAAACTTTATTTTAAATTAATTAGAATTTATCAAAAAAATCAATGTGCATTTTTAAAACACTAAAATAGTAGGGAATGAGTATCCCTACTCTGTTGCATCTCAAATTTTCTCTCTTTAAGAAATGAGAGGAAGCCCCTAACCAGTTTGGCTCAGTGGCCTGCGGACTGAAGAGTCCCAGGTTCAATTCCAGTCAAGGGCATGTACCTTGGTTGCGGGCACATCCCCAGTAGGGAGTGTGCAGGAGGCAGCTGATCGATATTTCTCTCTCATCAATGTTTCTAACTCTCTATCCCTCTCCCCTCCTCCCTGTAAAAAATCAATAAAATATATTTTTTTAAAAAAAGAAATGAGAGGAAGAGGATAGGGAGTCCCAGCAGAACAGGGCGGGTTGACGAAGAAAAGAGAAACATTGATGTGAGAAGAAGTCATCGAACAGCTGCCTCCTGTACACCTCCTACTGGGGATAGAGCCTGCAACCTGGGCATGTGTCCCAACTGGGAATCAAACCAGCAACCCTTTGGTGCATAGGGCGATTCCGAACCAACTGAGCTACACCAGCCAGGGCTCTGCTCAAACTTTTAAACATTTCTATTTTTAGTTTTGGTAGATGCTATCATAGTTCTAAATAATATACCTATTTTTTCTCATAATTTATAAATTCTAACATTATCTAAGACTTTCTGCTCTTATAGATTAAGATTTAGCTCACATACATCTTCCCTTCTCTACAATCTAATTGTGGCATTGTTTTCTTCTATTAGTAATCTTTGAAATTAAAATATTTTCTTCTATTTCTAGAACTTATTTTCTACAGACTTTCTCTTGACTCCCCGCTTTGTAAAATGAGGATATTTACACACTGTGTTTTTCGTCATGTCACTTTGTATCCACCTCCCAATTTTTGTCAGCTTTAGTTTTGCTGTCCTTCATAAGGACTGACTTGATAACATTTCACTCAATAAACACAATTAAATCTTTTGTACTTTGCCTACAGATTTAGTCTACAATTAAAAAACCAAGGAATAGCATCTTGACTATGATGCTATTCTCATGAACTATGAAGACAGAGTTCAATGCAGAGCCAAGTAGTGCACTGTGATTATACTTCCTTACCTCCTGTTCCAGGGTCAATCTTCAGAGCTCAAAGGAAGGCTACATGGACATTCCTTTTTTAATGCTGCACCAGTAATGCCAAATTTTAATTTGCTTCATATTAGGATGTACCTTTGTGTGTATCTTCCCCCATCTTCCAAACACACATGCCTGCATGTGTTTGGAAGATGGGGGAAGAAATCATATTCTTAATATGGTTTCTTCCTTAATTGCTTGAAATCCATTCCTTTTTCTGAGAAACACTGACTTTAACTTAATTTTTTTCTTAGGGTTTTTATATTTCTATTTTTTTACTTATATTCTGTGCTTTTAACCTAATCTTAAATTATTTCAAAATTTCAAATGACTTTATTTTTCTCTAACACCATTTCCCTTTAACCCCAAAGAACTGTTCTTAAAATTTTTTCAATTACAGTTTACAGTCAATGTTATTTTGTATTAGTTTCAGATGTAAAATACAGTGGTGAGACAATCATATACTTTACAAAGTGTTCCCCTGATATTTCCAGTACCCACCTGACACAATACACAGTTATTACAATATTATTGAGTATTCTAGAGGCCCTGTGCATGAAATTTGTGCACTCGAGGGAGGGGGTCCCTCAGCCCAGCCTGCGCCCTCTCTCAGTCTGGGAGCCCTCAGGGGATGTCTGACTGCTGGCTTAGGCCTGCTCCCTGACTAAGCCATCAGTCGGACATCCTTAGTGCTGCCACGGAGGTGAAGAGGCTCCACCTCCCCTGCACTCGCCAGCCGTGAGCCCGGCTTCTGGCTGAGTGGCACTCTCCCTGTGGGAGCATACAGAACACCAGGGGGCAGCTCCTGCATTGAGCATCTGCCCCCTGATGGTCAATGCGCATCATAGCGACCAGTCATTCCACCGTTCAGTCGATTTGCATATTAGCCTTTTATTATATAGGATTCCCTATGCTGTTTTTACATCGCCATGACTACCTTGTAACTACCAATTTGTATTTCTCAATTCCTTCAACACTTTCACCCAGTCCCACAACCCTCTTCCCCTCTGGCATCCATCAGTCTGTTGTCTGTATCCATGAGTCTGTTTCTGTTTTATTTGTTCATTTATATTGTTCTTTTAGATTTCACATATAAATAAAATCATATGCTATTTGTCTTTCTCTGACTGACTTATTTCACTTAGCATAATAGCAAGTAGGTCCATCCATGCTGTTACAAATGGTAAGATTTCATTCTTTTTTATGGTTGAGTAATATTCCATTGCATATATGTATGAGTGGTTTTTATCCACTTGTCTATTATCGGGCACTTGGGTTACTTCCATTTATTGGCTATTGTAAATAATGTTGCAATGAATGTAGGGGTGCATATATTCTTCTGAACTAGTGTTCTGGATACCAGAATTGAATCAGGTCTTCCAGAGGCTAGATCCCATGTGAGTTAATTTCTCTTTAGATTACCACAGAGATGTCTTTATGGGATTTTTCTTACTGCTTTTGCTAACCCAGGGATCCCAAATATTTCTATCTTTTTTAAAATGTACCTTCTTGATTTTCTGATAAACATTCTCAAGTGATTTTCTAAGTAAACTTTGAGCCTCTGAAAATCTTGAAATGTCTTTACTTGACTCTTAATTTACTGATAAATTGCTGGAATTTAGATTTTAAACCATTTTCTGTCAAGACTTTGAACTCAATCATCTATGAATGCTAAAATGCTGTTGAAGATAAATTTATGCCAATGTGATTCTCATTCATTATTGGTGAAGAATTTTTTAAAATTACTGTTGTTTGTTTATTTTTTCTGCTTCACTGGAGTCTTTTAAAATATTTCCTTTATCTTTAGTGGTCTGCAGTTTCATAATGATATTCCTATATGTGGTATTTTTGTCATTTATTCTTTTTTATATTTACTAGGCCCTTTGAATTTCAAAATCCATGCTTTTCTTCATTTCTAGGAAATGTTATTTAGTTGTTTTATTGAGAATCTCCTACCTTTCTTTTTCTCTTTCTGGAATCCCTAATAGTTATATCTTAGACCTCCTGGACTTTGTTTCTGCTTGTTCTTCTTGATCTTTGTCATCCCACATGCTTTCTTCATTATATGGCAAATCTTGATTGATCGTTGTGTTTATGGATGAAGCAAATATACTGACTGGAAGTCTGTGGACTTTGGTAAATTGATAGGAAGCCAGCCATTATATTGGGGAACCCTCTGCCCAAAGTACTAACATCTACATTAGTTGCTGCAGTTTCTTTGGGCCCATTATTCATTCTTTAGATAACTTCCTTTCCTCACACTGCCAAATTGGGAGTAAATATCTAGGTACTAGTTATTATAAATATTGTAGTAGGGAAGTGTGCAGTTGGGGTGAAGGTCATGTACAGAAGTTCATATTCACATTTCAATCATTCATTCACTTAATCCACAAATTGTTATTAATGGTTCACAAATTAGTCAACCAAACAGACAAATTCTTAGGAAGGTTACTTTCTTTTACAAGAGAGATATTGAACAAATTAAAACATGAAAATATAATATGTTAGGTATTATGAAGAAAATTAAAGCAGAGTGATGGTTTTGAGGCGAAAGGGAGAGATAGTCTTTGTTTGAATAAAGTGGTTCAGTGTTTGATAGATGGTGTTTGAACAGGTACTTGAAAGAAATGAGGTAGAAAGATATAGAGAGGGTAAAAGGAAGCATGTTACAAGCAGAGGAATCAGACATGCAAGGCAAGATGAGTTTTTTTCCTGAAGGAATTATAGATACTTCTAATTCTTACATGGAGTCTCTCTGGGGGTCTGCAGGCATGCTGACTCCCTACTCAGTGGCAGAGTCTTCAGAACATATTCTAAATGGTGACTATGTCCATCTAACTTCAACAGGCTACCCTTATTCATGTACTTTCCTACAATCCAGAAATTTGTTGATATTTCTAGCTCATTAATGGCTCTATTCTTTGTTCACTGTCATGACATTTTACTTATAAAATCTTCTTTCTAATTGACTCTTCAAGAGCAGAGAACATAAATGACTGGGCTCAGGTCATCAACTTAAACTACATAAAAAATATTCTTCCCAAAATGATCTCTCAGCTTTTTAAAAGCAATTTTAATATAAACCTAAAAGAGATAACTTTTTCATAGAGGTTCTAAAACACCATAAGGGCGTAAGAGGATTTTAATAGTAATACTAAGATGAGGATCTGTGTTGTTATGCTATCTCTCACATCAAGAGGGAAATAGCAAGATAAAGTTAGCATATAGCATATAAACAATGACTCATATTGCTAAAAAGAAAATAAAACTGTAAAAAAAGAAAGAAATTAAACCTGAATGGTACTTTCCCAATGAAATCTACCCAATGCAATGTTTTATGAATTGACTTTCACTCTTCTTCAATATCACCATAGTTAAATATCTAATAAAATATGATTTAATAAAACAAAGCAAATAAACCTAGTTCTCAATATATGAAAACTCATTAAACTTCTTTTCTTTCTGGAGTAGTAGCCAAGAGGCTGTTTTCAAGTTAAATTGTATTTTTTAAGGAAAATATATTTAAATATGGTATTCTGATTCTATGAGCTATTAAATATTGTTTTCATCTGCCAGAGAAATCATAATGGTCCTTAGGTACAGTTCTTTTCAGCTAGAAGACACACAGAGTCTTTAAACCAATAGTTTGCACAAATTCATGGAGAGATGGTAACAAATAGAAATATAAACTAGGCTGTCAAACTCCAGGTATTCATTCTTTCATTGTATTATAACACTGAATAGCTCATTTGAAAATTAGAAATATTTCCTATATCCAAATCTGGCAAATTTTCCCACTGCTTCCTAGTATTGCAGGACAGGCAACGATGAAATCGAAAGCGAGTGCTACATTATGTAAAACTGACTTGCATTCAGAAATAACAAGATTCTCCAAAAGGAATAGTGAACTCAAGCTATCAGAAAATGACCTCTTCAGTTTTCTTCCAGGTCAAAGAACAACACAATCTTTGTGTGAATATGAGCACACAGAAGCTATGAATCACGGCAGTGTGACATAAGTGGAGAGATGGTTTTGCAAAAGCATAGACACACCTTCAGCTTTGGTTTTATGCTACTTGCTAGTCTGACCACCAGTCAATCTTCAATAGATCTGTTCTCTGTAATTTTACCTAAAGGACGTTAAAAACTTGCCTTGATACTAGCTCTCTCAGATATAAAATATTTTCTTTAATCAAAAAATATTTAGTGAGTCCCTCCTGTGTGCCAATCCCAGTGCTGAGAGCTGGGGATACAGTAGTGAGTAAAACAAAAAAGTTCTCATCCTTTTGGGTCTTTGAGCATATGGAGTCCCTGTTCTCATTATGATAATGACCCACTGAAGGAGACAGGCACTAATCTAATAATTATAGAATTAAATATATAAATAAAATGTTAATTAGTGTTATAAGGGAGATTGCCTGCCTCTATAAAAGACTGTAATACAAGGATTTGGCTATTCCTGATTGGGGGGTGGAGGGAAGCGGGAGAGGGGCAAGTGATCAGAAAGGATTCACAAAGAAGCATATTTGAGAAGAACCAGATTAAATAAAATAAAAGGCAGAAGTGAGCTTCAAGTGAAGAGGACAATTTGTTCAAAGGCCATGGTGCAGACAGGGAGCACTCTATTTTCCAGGAACTGACAGAAAAGCCACGATAGCTGAACCAGACATCATGGAGGAGTGTGCAAGGGCACGAACATGCAGAGGTGAGAAGGGGCTGGCCCACCCAGTCCTGGATGAGGTTTGTGGCCTTTATCTTGAGAGCAGTGGAGAGACTGAAGGGTTTAAGCAAGGGAGTGACAAGAAAAAAAACTGCATTTTAGAATGAAAACCCCTGGTTTGGTGTGGAGAGCAAGAGCTGTGGAGATCAGTTAGAAAATTATTACAGGAAACTATCATCTAGGCGAGAGATGTGAGGACATGCAGTCTCCTGGGAAAATTGTAGCAGACTTTCCAATATACTTTTCAGAAGCTGGATGCTAAAAAGAAAAGGAAAAAATAACAGTTGGATGCTTAAAAATGAGACTTGAAAAGTAAAGCTGGATTATCTATATGTATCTACCTACCTATCTATTTATACATCTAACTTCCTGCTTTTTAACCTTTGTTTTCTACGCTGACCTCCTTTCTATTCCTGGCAGGTTGATTCTCTCCCCTCAACTGGAGTTTTGAAGGCTTCACGCATCCTCTTCTGGGGAGTAGTCTTCCTTGCCCTCAGCCTGAGTAGGTTAATCCTAACAATCCTTTGGCCTTACTCCAAGAAGTCTTAAATTGACTCCAGTGAAATCCAGGGCAGCTATGTTCATAGTGGCTCCCATTGCAGCAGAGGGCTCATGGCCCTTAATTACCTATTCACAGTTGCTTATCTAACTCTGTGTTTCTCTCACTCAACTGTAAGTGCCTTGAAGGCAGGAACTGTGTCTATCATATCACCTTTTTATATTATGTAATATCATGGAAACAGAAAAAGTATTTACCAATTAAATGAATGCATTAAAATAAAACTTACTTGGCAAGACTAAATCCACATTTATATTATTTATATTATTTATATTTGAAACACCTGGATTCTTTTTAGGGTGACAGTACATGTTGGTATTTGGTTTATGTTATTTGGTGATGATGGAGAGAACATCTCATTTATTTCAGATTTGTGCTTGCATTGCTAGTGATTGTCCATCATGCCTCTTTTGCAATGATTGCTTTAGAGAGCAGATTCTGTTATGGGCCTGCAGTTAATTGAGAGAACATTTAATTTCTGTACCTTTGGATAGGGATGGGGAGAGAGAGGTATGTGAAGAGGTGAAAAGAAATGACATATTTGGAAATAAATTATGTCAGAAATTCACTGCCTATGAAGTGATTTTGACATTGTGCACATGCTAGTTGCCTTTTGGTAAAGATACTAGTATTCTCATGGCAAATCCAATCACTGCTAATATCTCTTCTTAGGATTCTGATTAAGGTTATGGGATGTATTAGCTTATCTAGAGCTATTCTACCTTTAATTGTCACACACTAGCGCTGCTGCTATGCTGCATTTATGACTCCACAGCAATGGATGACTGCACTGTGAGTTGAAATTTAGCGATAGAGCCCACAGAGTCACACTCTATTGAAGTGAGACAAATTTCATTCACATGCATTTCCTCTGAAAAAAATATGAGAAACCAGTCTCTCTCTCTCTCTCTCTCTCTCTCTCTCTCTCTCTCTCTCTTGCTATAAAAGCCATCCCATCAATAGTGAATAAATATTTATGAGAGATGAGAGAAATAGACTACAATATTTTAGTTACCCGTTAAAAGCATGTTCTTTGCCTGGGGAAGTCCATGACCAGCATCAGGAAATCATGAATTCAATGGCTGATATACGAAAGATTGCTGCAATCTCTTTTCCTAAATGCCAAGAGAAAATTCACAGCAGCATTTTTGAGGTGCATTAGTACAATCTTGGTCAAATACATATATTTATATTGCTGAGAGGATTTTATTTTTCATTAATTCCTACACATAGGTGGCCAGTAGGTCACCAATTTTGTACTTAAGCAATTTATCTGATCCGGTCAATATAATCAAGCCCATACTGGAGTGATGCAGACTGAAAACAACAAAATAGAAGGCAGAGCCTGGCAAGATCAAGAGAGAAAGAAAAGTCAAGAGTCCCACATAGTGACATCGAGAACTAAGTCATGGCCCTACTCACCTTCCCCAGGAAGTAAAGGTCTTTGCCCGCCCCTGAGAGTTATGTCTACATATACAGAAGGAAAAAACTCTGAAGCATGATAACTGAAATTCAATAAAGTAAGAAACCTATACATAAAATCAGCTATAAAATATGCTCTTTATATTCTAAATCTACCTTTTCCAGAATTTAATATAAATAGAATTATACAATATCCAGTCTTTTGTATCTAGTTTCTCCTGCTCAGCATAGTTTTTGAAGTGAAGTTACAACTCTTCTTTTATTAATGATATTGATAATGTGTCTTATCTTTTTATTTTGATTAGCCCAGCTATATTAGTTTAGGTAGAAGTTTTTCAATTACATTGAATTTTCTCTTCTATCTTTATTAATTTTCTGTCTTATACATAATTTGATTTAATTCTTTTGCTCTTTCTAGTTTCTTATGATGGAAGGCTAGATCATTGATGCAAGAACATTTTTTAATACAAGCATTTAAAGCTTTAATTTTCCTCTCAACATTACTTTAGCTAAATTTCACACTTTTGATTTGTGGGATCTTCATTTTCATTTAGTTCAAAACATAATTTCTTTGGCTTTCTTATTAGTGTTTAAAGCATGCATCTTTGCACTATTCTAACTTATTTGCATCTTTATACCCAAAATGGATTACTTATAGACATTATTCTGACACTCTGCCTTTTCATTGGAGTGTCTATATACAGTTTATATTTAATGTAATCAATGATCTGGTTAGATTTAAATCAACCTTATGCTATTTGTTTTCTATCTGTCCTCTTTTTTTTGCCCTTTTCTGCTTTCTTTTAGATTATATAAATGTTTAGTATTTTATCTTATGTCCACTATTGAGTTACTAACTACTTACCTTCATTTACCTGTTTGAGTGGTTGCTTTAGAGTTTAAAATATGCATCTTTAATTCATTGCAGTGGGAAGCAATCTTTTTCATCTCCTTTCACAGATGAAATAACTTGCAGCACAGAGGCTTTATATCCCTGCCCCAGACACTATATCAGCTTGTAAGAGGCAAAGAAAAATAGCAAAAGGCAAACCTGGACTTTAGCCCAGCTGAGGTAGTTTATGTGAAGAGCAGAAAATGAGCAAAGGGATAGTGAGAAAACATGCATGAAAGGGAGGAGAAAGAGACTAGATGCCAAATTTCTTTAATGGCTGATGAATTAATTTATGAAGAAAAAGACAGGGTTTTAGAAAATGTGGTAGCAGTAAAGAAAGAAAAAACATAATTTTTCTAAACATTTTCCTATTTATTTCCATGGGCATTATGGCCATAGAAACTAGTTGAGGCTAATTTAATTTGTATATCCAAATGTTCTAATACTAAATGATTTCATTTATGTATGTATATTTGTATGTATATGTGTATATATGTATATATGTGTATATATATATATGTATATGTATGCTTGTTTGTTATAGTCTTTTTCACAATCCTAGTCCTTTATAAAGCATGTTGATCTCATACCTATATGCTTGACCTCAATAAAGTTCTTTAGTCCACTACTCTTCAAATTAATATGATCAATATTTAATCCATACAAGATGCTATAACTAGGAAATGAGATTTAGTATAAGGAGCTATTCCTATGATTTTTAAAAATTCCAACTATATCTGATTTTGGCCTATTTTTATAATTCTTCAAAATAACATGGAAAGGGACAGCTGTGGATTATGAATGTGGAAGCAGAGGATAACCACCTACATAGAAAACATTTTTAGCGTCACATCCAGCCTATGCAGAAATGAAGGCTTACTGTAGGAAAAAAAAAAGATGGAAAGATACATATATTTTGCTCAAGTCCCTTATTCCCTCTTTTCTATTGGTTCGGCTTCATTACTGATCTTTCTCAATATTTGGCAGTATGTTCTCTCTCCTCTGACTCAGCCTTCACATCGCCATTAGCTTACCCTTGTGAGCTTTTTCTCTATTTGCTCAAAATTTTCCAGTAGCATTTTTGTCATTTTTAAATATATGTTTTATTTTCCTGCAAGCCCAGATTTAATATGCCATTCTCCCTATCTGTAGAGCCCTGCTAATGCCAACATCCAATTTTAAAATCCTACCCATTCTTCAAGACCACAAGAGCTCTGCAATAAATTATTTTAGAAATAATTCCTTGGCCTTTTGATCTCCTCTACCAATTAGTTTAAAGAATTGATAGAACTATCTGAAGCCCTTGTGACCTCACTCTGTATAGTTAGATTACATGGCTTTTTATTCTCCTAGTGATTTATACAAATGTTTTCATTTTGCTTTTTAGGTTTTGAAATTCTTTGAAGAAAGAAACCAAGTTTATTTCATCTTTAGCTCAGAATAGTACTTTTGTTAAATGGTTGTCAAGAAATTTCATTTTGCCGAAACCGGTTTGGCTCAGTGGATAGAGCATCGGCCTGCGGACTGAAAGGTCCCGGGTTCGATTCCGGTCAAGGGCATGTACCTGGGTTGAGGGCACATCCCTAGTGGGAGATGTGCAGGAGGCAGCTGATCGATGTCATTGATGTTTCTAACTCTCTATCTCTCTCCCTTCCTCTCTGTAAAAAAATCAATAAAATATATTTAAAAAAAAAGAAATTTCATTTTTTAAAGTGAACAAAAGATACTGGATTTATTGAATAAATAATCACCAGGGATGTATATGATGTCAAAAAGAGGATTTGAAGACATCAGGAAAATTCTGGGCTGTACATCGATCTGCCTAAAGACTGTAGAATGATAAGCTCCTAATTTTGTACATTAATATAGACAGTATGACAGCTGTTAAATTATTTCTCAGTTTCAGCCTCCACTTTCTGTACTGGGGCTGTATGGAACTCCATTAAACAACTTTCAGTGTTGCCAGTTCACATCTTAGGATCTGCCAATAGAAGGAGTTAGAGGGAGGAGCTAGAGCAGTGGTTCTCAACCTTCCTAATGCCGCAACCCTTTAACACAGTTCCTCATGTTGTGGTGACCCCCAATTTCATTGTTACAAATTGAACATAATTAAAGCATAGTGATTAATCACAAAAACAATATGTAAGTATATATGTGTTTTCCGATGGTCTTAGGCGACCCCTGAGAAAGGGTTGTTCGACCCCCAAAAGGGTCGCGACCCACAGGTTGAGAACCTCTGAGCTAGAGGGAGGATGCAAGGCTGGAGAAGAGGGAAGGCGCTCTTTCTTATGGGTTTCCTGCGAGCTACTGCACACTATAGTTCCTGTGAGCCTGACCTCAGCAAGGCTTCTTCACCCCAGCAGTGACAGTTTTGTCCTGTGACAGCAGCTATGGCCCTTTTTCCAGCACTTGCAGAACCAGCTCCATCCTGGTTCCCTTAGCGACACCAGCATCTGCTTAGCAGTGCCCACCCCCCCCCAAGGCCCGAGTTTCAGTTCCAGGTGTCTGAGTTTTAATAATTTTAACATTTTCCCATAATTTATCCAGCCATAGGGATAGTAGCTGTTTTCTGAAATTGCTACTTTCGTGATATTTCATAATTGTCCTTTGACTCTTGCAGTTGCCTAGTGTATCAAATGCAAAAGGAAGACTTTTCCTGGAAAAAAAGAAGAAGAACCAGTCTGCAAGTTATTTCACCCCAGATGAGTTCAGCAAGTTGAGATTCAACATTGTCAACTAAAATTTTAAACCTCTCTGCAGAAAAATATTTCCTTGACCGCTGAGGATTCCAAATTTTCAAGCATAAATCCAGTTATGTGATTTTGGAAGTACAGCTCTGGGCAATATTACTGTGACAGGATGATCACATATTAAATGCTGACAAGGTTTCCCCAGAGGCTCCGCTCAAGGCTGTTTGTGGAGTCTGAGAGCCCAAACAGTACTCTGGAGAGGAGTTAAAGGTATAGATGTTGTAGGAATGGATTACCAAACCAATGAATAAAAGTATCTATTTTTTTATTCACAAGATTTTGATTAACAAATTCATAGTAATTTTTTAAGAATGAAATCTTAATAAATTAAATAGTTTGAGATGTATTAAAATCAAAGAACATTGTTTAATTATACATATTTGGTGTTTATTTAGCATGATCATTTATTTTATAATTCCCTACTATAAGGAAAGCATCTCAAAATTCCAAACTAATGTTTTCTTTCACTTACATAAAATAATTTAAATGTCTGCACTTAATGAAAATTAGTTTGCATACACATTCTTTGAGATGGAATCCATTTTTATATGCAAGATACATTTTTATAGACAAATGTCTAAGTATATCTCAGTTTAATGGTATTTATATGTCTTTATATGTTATATAGTGTAGGAGAGGAAATTTTTGCTTGTACCCTTCTAGGGTTTTTGTTATGGCTGGTCTAATTATTAAATTGACATAAGATAGCTCAATTTAATTTTACTATAGAGGGAACCCAAAGATATGAGGCCCAAAGGAGTGATCAAAGCAGGAAGCTTTTAGATCCTTTAGATAAAGAAACAAGTATTTGTGAAGACTGACAAAACAAAGGGGTTTTACTTGCGGTCGCAAATTAATGAAGAAGTAACAAAGTTGTTTATGCAGCTTTCTCAGCCTTGAATTCCCTATCTCTGGTCATAAGGATGCCTTCTATCCTCCTGGTATAGGATGGATAACTTCACTTGGGAGATCTACTTCCTGCTTTCAAGGGGACAAAGGAGGGTCAGAGTGTTCTTGTGCCACTGTTTTTTAAGTAGCTTTAATTCAAAATAATCAACATGCTGAAGTGGCATTTTTGGTGTGCTATGTTTTGCTCTTCCTCATAGTATATATTTATGTGTATAATTTTTGAAAATCAAAATTTTAAACCATCTAATCAACATTAATATTTAAAGGGAATGCAATAAGATCTTTTTAAAGAGAATGCATTTTTAATTATCAACTATTTTTAAAGTTACAGAATATTAGAGTGGATGATGTACATTGAAAACTTAACCAGCTTTATTAATAAATCTTACCAGTTTGCAACATATAATTTTGAATTTTTAGAATTAATAATAACCAATTTGGTTAAAGAATCTTGCATGCCCCCCAGAATCCATTCCCAAATTTCATTGCCAAAGTAGCTATGAGGTGATTATGATGTTTTACTTTTACATGTATGCTTTTATTGCTTCATGTATATGTATATATAATTCTTTGTGTCAAGTAGATACAATTCTTTTGCAACTTTTCAAACATTATACAAGCTATAACATACATGTCATTTGCAACATATTTTTTGTTCAAAATTAAATTTCTGAGATTTTTATATGTTGATATAAGGTAGTTCTAGTTCACTCACTCTGACTTCAAGTATTTAATTTTGAGTATGCCACTTTGCTTATCCATTCTTCTATAATAAACATTACAGCTGTTTTCAATATTTTCTTAAACAAGGCTGCAATGAACATTCTAGAACATACCCACTTGTGCTTATGAGTTCAAGTTATCTTGATTAGATATCTGGAAGTGAGATCCTTTGGGTCAAATGTTATATACATCTTCAACCATACTAGATATTATCAGTACAAGGCTTCTACCACTTAACACTCCTTACTGAAGGGCATGAGTGTTCCTAATCAATACCCATTGACTCCTTAATTTATACCTGCATGATGGATAGTTAATAATGTGTCATTGTTTTATTTTGCATGTCCTCATTAGTTGCATTGAACCTCTTCCTAGGTACATATTGGCTACATGAGTTTTCCTTTCTGCAAATTAGCTTTTTACATTTTTTACCTAATTTTCTACTGAGTAGCTTTATATGTTATAGCTAGTAATGCTATGTGTTTATACACACTTTAAAATTTTTCCCTCAGTATGAATTTTGTGTTTTAACTTTGTTCTTTGTGTCTGAGGTTGAAATTAAAGGTTTAGTTTTGAGGTGGTCTGGTCAAATTCAGCAAACGTTTATTTTGTTTTATTCTTGTATTTTGTTAAAAATATTTTCTCACATAAAGTCATATATATTTGCCTCTATTTTCTTCTAAATTTGAATGTTTTACTTTTGGTTTTATGTATATCTGAAATTTATTTAAGGTATAATATTAATAAAATAGAATGTTCTATTATTGCATATGTATAATTAAATTGTCAACAACCTTTTATTGAATAGACAATCTTTTCTCCTCTGATTTGTAAAGCTATTATATACTAAATTTTCATGCATGTATAGGTAGATATATTTATATATACATAAACTTTTGTTCTCCCCTCATATCAATATCACACTGTCTTAATTACAATAACTTTATAAGTTTTAAAATCTGGTAGAGCATGTTTTCTTATGCATGTATAGCTTGCAAGTGTTACTGAAAAAAATGAAGTTTTGTGTTTTATTGAACTCTTATTAATTTATTTTATCTCCAAATAATTCCACATCTAGTTTAATTAACCTTCTTCTTTCTTATCTCTCAGTGTATGTGACAACCACCTGCATTGCACCTTGTGGTTGCTAATAGAAGAGGAAGGTGTTTGGCTTAGAAATTCATCATCCAGTTGGTATGAATTTCTAGTCAATTTGTTGGCAGTCTCTGATGCTTATTTCTGAAGGTATATATACATTTGTATACTTGCGTATTTACATTAGCGTGTGTGTGAGTGTGTTGTGTGACTATATGTACATGCATCTCTGAGGTTACTCTTCAATAATTACATCATATTTATTCCTAAGAAAGATTGAAGGACTTCATCAGGGGTCACATATACATAACCAAGTCAATATATGGAATTCTGAATATTGCTTTTATTATGGATAAAGTGTTTTCTATTACATCTGAGAGGCTAATATAATTACTGGCAAGTCAACAGAACTTTTGACAGAATTTCAATTCATATTTAGAAACTGAAAATAATATAAAATACCTTATCACATAAAAAAGAGTGGAATCACTGATATAGTTACATGAAACCTAGCTTTTTATGACTTTAGACTGAATCTTTCTGGTCAATGAATTTCATATTGATTCCATGAATGTCTTTTTAGTTACATTCACTGAAATTAATAGGCAAAAATGAAAGCAAACTAATATTTTAAAGGGCTAAATGTCCTTTAAACTCACTGGCATTTGAACTCTATGACTTTTACTATGAACTAATCTTCATCCTTATTAACATAGGTTTTAACACTTAGACTAAATTCAAAAGATCTCTTTTTGGACCCATTCCACCAATCAGTAATAAAAAGTTAACTATTTACATCATAATATTTTATATCCTATATATTTTATTTTAATAAATATTTATTAAGCACCACCTGGGTGTCAGAATCTATTCTATGTGTGGGGAATATATAGGTGAATAAGTTTTAGAACCTGTCTTTAAGAATTTTATTTGAAAAGGGCTATAAAAACTTAGACTATGTGGTAGGTGATTTTGTAATAGTGATCATTCACTTACTGTCTCTTATGTGCTAGAAACTTTATTAAAAATTAGAGTCCCAGTGCACAAAATTCATGCACAGGTGCGGTCCCTAGGCCTGGCTGGTGATCGAAGTGTGAGTGTCTGGCATAGAAGGGCAGGTCCCAGCTGACCTCTAGTCCCCGGGAAGCAGCTTGGCCCACGGGGCCCCGCGCCACCCCTCTGCCTGAGTCATGGCGCCCGAGTCTCCATGTGGAGATGCAGTGAGTGTGGCCAGAAGCCTCGGGCCAGGGCACACTGTGGGCCTCTGGGCCGCCCAGCTGCGCCGCACGGAAGCCAAACAGGCAGCACACTCTTTCCCAGCCGGCCTCACAGACTGGCTCCTGCACGAACCCACAAGGAGCCCAACCGGCCCCTGCGGTCCAGGTGGCTGCAGCCTGGCTCACCCAGAAGAGGCTGCGCAGGTGTGGGATGGGCTCCTTGTGGGTGCCCGGCACCTGAGCACAGTGGCTTCCCCGGAGCATGAGCCCTGCCACCCTGGGGAAGGGTAGCAGGGGGAGTGAGAGAGAGCTTGGATTCTCACCACACCTCTGTCCCATCACCCTCGCCCCCAGGTAGCTGGCGAGAGGTTGCAGCGCACTGCAGACGCCCACCATTTTCCTCACTGCCCCCGAGTGGTCAGCACACATTATAGCGAGTGGTTGAACTCTCAGTTTCCCAGTCGATCGACCGCCCAAGGGGACAATTTGCATATTAGACTTTTATTATATAGGATGTTTCTAGTATTTTTAAAAAAATAAAATGTTACTAATCATATATATAAATATATATTTCTCCTTATCATACAAATGAGAAAACTTGAGCTTATGTAGTCTAAATAATTTTCTCCCAACATATTTCATAATCTAACCTTATTATATACGAAAGGGTTATTTTATAACCAGAGTAATTTATTAGCAAATCTTCTATGAGATTTTTCAGTTGATTCTTTAACAAGGATATTTTCTAGAGCCTAACACCAAAAAGTAACCCTGCAGCTGATAACTCCTAGTCACACTAAATGGTAGAACCAGAGATATTGCAAAAGTATTGTCTTTTCCTGAGTTCTATTCTATTAGGGTTTGAAAGAATGCCAACTATGAGTGTGAGGTTTGAGATGTGTGATGATAAAGAGATATTGTTGCTTTCAAGGATTTCAGAGAGAAGGATGTGCCAGAACTAAATCCTGACAAATGGCTCATCAAGTGGAAACCAGAACCCTCACTAGCAATTGGAAAGGCTGCAGAGGGTGTTTAGAGCAGAAGCATACTCGTGCAAAGACCCGGAGGCCTCATGGTGCTTGCCGTGGGGACTCTAGGTATTTTCACATGGCTGAACCCCATCTCTAACATGCATACTTTGATGCCCATGGTCTTCAAAAATAACTCACCTATCTTCTAAAAACTCAGAGGACCTGCTTCTCTTATAACATAAAAATCTTTAGTGACCCTATTGTACATAAAGTTGGTAGTTTCTTAGCTTTACCGCAGTTTACATTTTATTCTGCTTGCCCCCGAAAGCTCCAGAGCATCATCATCACAACAGTAAAAACACAGGACCAGTGAACCAAATATCTAATCAGATATTCCAATGAAAAATTAATGTACACGTTCAACTCTCCCAGCGAGTTGAACAGCCAAACTAATTTACTACTACATGTTCCAAATATTTAGCCATGACAATTCTGCTGATTTAGGAGACCAGATAAGTAGAGAGAGTAAATGAAGACAAATCATAACACTAAACATTACTGTATAGTGATATTCTCTGTGTGTCCATAATTTGAAGTGGTCTTGACACATCTTTGCTGCCAGGTTGAGCACTGGCAGATGTGTCTGCAGCAACTATTTTGTAAGTGAATGATATTCCATATTAAGGGCTATCTGCAGGGAGTTGATTCAAATAATTGAGATGAATGTCCTCGGCTAGGAATGAACTTCTAAATACTTCAACAGCAGAACACACAAATAATTCTCAGGGAAGCAAAATGAAACAAACCTTTAGGTAACTAGCTATAGACCAACCTTGGCAATTTGTTTTGTTATAAAATGCTCAGATAAAACTAACAGTTAAAAATCACAGGCCATTTACAAAAAATGTTTTTGAAGGCTGAAGCTTATTTTCCCTCAAATTAACATAAATGCTATGAATGGCTTATACTGGTTAAATGAAGAAAATGTTCTGCGGTTGTCCTTGGCAAAATGACACAGCCCAATGAATGTGGTCATTGACAGTAAGAATAAAATGAGGCAAACAAAATGGGAATCTACGAAGTATAATACAAATAAAAGCAAAGCACCATATGGTTTGTTTCAGCATTCATGTGAAATTGGATTAAGTTTACAGAGGTAAGAAATGATATTTTTATTTCGAATAATCAGAGAAACTTCTTATTGCTGTAAATTTGTTTTATGACATCTTGTTAACACAGTTCTTTTGATTTAAAAATCTTTATATGCCAGGAAAAGTCTTCCAATTCATTCTTTATATACTATAAAAGTTGTTTTTTCTCTTTTTAGAATAAAAAAGCATTATATGAAAATAATTATCAGTTGATTTTTAAGTAGAATAGCTTCTAAAATTTAAATCAAGTGTATGAAAATCAAGTGTATCACCCATGATTTAAAGATGCTATAAGTTTATGTGGTGATTATTTTGCAATATATACAAATATTGAATCATGGTGTCATACATTTCAAACTAATATGTTATATGCCAAGTAGAGTTCAATGTAAAATTGAGAAACATCCTCTAAAAAAAACTAGCCTGAAATCTTCACAAATGTCCATGTCTTGAAAGACAAAAAAAGACTGAAAATTGTTCCAGTTAAAAGAATAAAGAAATCTGACAACTGAATGAAGTTCATGATTCTTTAGTAGATAGATCCTGTACTAAGAAAAAAATATACATAGATATGTTATAAAATACAATATTGGATCAATTGATGAAATTAAAATGGGAATTTTGGACTAGATAAAACCATATACAATGTTGTATGTCCTGAAGTGGATAACTAAACTACAATTACGTAAGCCATTATACTTTTTCTTAGAAAATACACAATGAAATACTAAAAAATAAAGGGTTATTATGTCTATAAATTATTCTCAAATGTTTCAGAAAAATATAGAGATAATGTAAGCTGAACATACCCTTAATAAACAGTATTATTGATGTTTTCATTTTAATCTATTTTTCCATCTCATTTTTGTTGAGATATTACTTATTTATGCTGTCTTAATCCCCCCACCAAAAATAAAAGAGATTAAAAGTACTTAAAGCATTCAGGCAATGTGATAAGAAAGAGTAAGTGAAAAAAATCAGAAAATATTTTAAGTTAGTGCCCAAATTTAAGAAAAAAAAATCAAAGGTTAATTATTACTTAGATTTGTGAAGCCAAGGGAAGGAAATATTCAGAACCAGAGTAAATAAAATTCATATGAAGGAATCAGTTTGAGAGATAAGATGAAGGACCCATTATAGGCATATCAACTGTCAGTATAAATCTCTGTTTGTAATTAGAAATTTGTATCTCAAAGTTATGAGAATCACAAAAGCTGGAGATATTAAGCTTAGAATCATCCTCAGCAAAGAGTGATTGAAATCATTAATTTAGTTTATGTTTCTGAGGATTACATGGGAGAAAAATAATGTCAGTGCACTAAGGATATAATCTTTGATCTACCCATATTTAGGGAACTTAAGGAAGACAGGAAGTGAAGTCAATCAATGAGAAGAGAAGCTCTAGAAGAGAGAAAATAAACATCAAGAGACAACAGTGGCATCAAACCCAAAGCTGGAGAGAATTTTAAGCAACGTCAGCTTCATGGGCATGTGACCTTTGTGAGTGCACAGAACCTAGCACTGAGGATGTTCCATGTTTGATTTAATACTCTGTGTCCATGGTCTCTTTCCAAGAATTTTGGAAAAGAGGCCTTGCATTTTTATTTTGCACTGGGCTTCTCAAGTTATGTTGCTTGTGCTGGCTTCAAAAATGGAAGTTGGAGTAACTTCCCAACCAAACTGGAGGTGAATTGATAAATGTCTTCCAGGATTCTCATTAAAATACCTGTGACTCTATGAAATCAGAAATAAAACTGGCAATAATGTCACAAACTAATAAAGAAAAAAAGCCACATGCCAAAAATCTGGGCAGGCATTCAATTACCTGCCTCCTTGATGAAAATAACTGGGTAAGCAAATTCTTGGACAGTATAGCTAATATCTCATGCCCAGAATCATGGTCAGGCAGATGGCCACAAAATATACAGGTAGGGATGAGGATGAACATTTTGATTCATTGACACTTTTAGTACTTAAATTTGGTATGGAGGGACTGTCAAGAACAGAGAAAAACAGGCTGTCCTACCTTAAATATTTAGAAACTGTCTTTAAAATGAACCAAAACCAGAGTTCCACACCTTCTGTTACAACCATTTCTTCTCAACCACTGTATGTATTTAGAAACTACTCTGAGAATGACCTGTGCAGGAAGTAGAGGGAGATAAACGAGTGAAGACACCTCTCTTGGTACACCCTGGAATGCTTAGCTGCCTAAAGAAACCGCTGCAGATAAAGATAGAGAGGGATGGCAGAGAACAATGCACGCTACTGGTGAGAAGGGGTAGAGCATTTTAGAACCAAAGAAGGACTGCAAGCTGCATTTGCATCTCTAATTCAAACGGACAACCCTAACTTTGAAGTAGAGGGAACTGAGTCCTGATAGGCATAACAGATTCCCAAAAAACTGTGGACACACACCTTACCATCTGGCCTAGATAGTAGAGGATGGCGGACCCTACCTGATCATAGATGGCCTAAGGACACTATGTATGTATGCTCTTTGTTATTGAAAAGCATAACTGTAGGAGTCTCTCTCATTTATTGCTGAGTAAATTGAATGATGAAAGATTACACCTGGAAAATTTGAATTTATTAATGAAGCCAACAAAATCTTTTGGTTCCAAGTTGTGCCTTCCTAAATCGACAAGGCGTTTTATGAAAAGGAAATCTGGAACAACTAGGGTAAAAGTTTTAACTAAGGACCTGGGCATTCGGAGCTGAGAGAGAGAGAAAAAATAAAGTTGCCCATTTATGATTGTTTTCTCCATCTCTATGCATCTAAAATTTACCAATCCTTTGACATTGTCTTAAATTGTATCTCCTTTTTGAAGTTCATTTTGATTAATTGTATTGACTTATTTCTCCCTTCTCTAAATGCTCATTGGTTATACTGGTGCTTATCATCTAACATGTAACTATGTTTTATGTTTTATCACATGGATTGAACTATTACTTCTAATTATGTGTTTTCTTTCCTTGTTATAACATTCAGTTTCTCGAGGTTACATATAAATTCATACTTTTGTATACCCTCCTCACCAACCCTCCAACTCCATCCAAGCTTAATATAGAGGAAGATAGGAAATTGTATTGTAGTTAGAAGGGAAGACAGAAAGGGCTTAATTTAGAAAAAGAAGGAAGAGATGAAAGAAAGATTTAGAGAGGAATTTTTAGTTTCAATAATTTTATAATTATATACATTTATACTTTCAGAGGCAAGCGCATGACTAATTTTCTTAATAAATATGCAATTACATTTCACCACACACAAAATTAAGTGCCATAGGGGCAGGGCTTTTTTGTTTGTTTGTTTGTTTGTTTGTTTTATTTCACTGCTGCCTCCCCAATACGAGTGTCTGGCCCAAAGTAGATGCTCAGCATTCATTGATTGAACTAAATTCCTTAGTTGAATAAATAAATAAATGGATGAATTACGGATACAGGATACTTAACACAGAAAAGGAAATAAATTGACAGGCACGGTGTATATTCTATACATTATTTCATTTTCATCCTCAGGCTTATGCATTTTTTAAAACAAATGAAAGTCCAAAAATTTAAATAACTGCACCAAGATCACATAAAGCATTATGGGGTGGACATGATAATCAAACTAAGAACTGCCTGACTCCTTCCAAAGGTCCTGTATATATAACATAACATTTTCTGCTCTAAAATAATAAAATACTACTTTTTTTTTTTAAATCCTTACCTCAGGATGAGAACTCAAAACCTAGGTATACGCCGTGACTGGGAGTATGTACAGCACCATACTCCAACCAACTGAATTACGTGGCCAGGGAAATATTACTTTTTTTCACTGAGGAAATCAAGAGAAAAAAGGACATCCAATATGCCAAATGATTTTTCAAATTAGACATAAGTAAAACACTCCCTAGGATTATTGGATTGCACAGGATTTCTAATACCGATAGATCTTTCACAGGCAATGAAATGGCAGCCTAGGCACCAATTTCAAGTTAACAATTCTATTACTCTCCCACTCCTAAAGTGACACTAAGAAAGATTAATCTTAATTTAAAATAACTTGTGATTAAAAGCCTGAATTTGTATCTCTCTGAAATTTAGTTTTCTGTTTTGGCCTTCATATCTAATATCTTTTTAAAAATATGTTTTTATTGATTTTTTAGAGAGAGATAGGAGAAGGAGAGAGATAGAAACATCAATGCCCTGACCCGGAATCGAACCAGCAACCTCTCAATTCCTGGTTAGAATCTCAACTGCTGAGCCATACCCGTCAGGCCTCACACCTAATTTCTTTATTGGACACATGCTATTTCTGTCCATCTTTCCCAAGATTTTTAATAATACCAGAATTTGTATGAAGTTATGAAAAGTGTTCTTTAACTACCAATTGTACCCTCATATTTTATGTCATCCTATATAATAAAAGCCTAATATGCTAAGTGTCCGGTTGACCAGTTGGCCATTCAACCAATGAAAGTGTAATATGCTAATTATATGCTAAGGCCGCTCAACCACTCGCTATGACATGCACTGACAACCAGGGGACAGAGAGTTGACCAGTCAACCAGTCTCTATGACGTGCACTGACCACAAGGGGCAGACGCTCCGACCAGTAGGTTAACTCACTGCTGGGGTCTGGCAGATTGGGACTGAGCAAGATGGGTTGGACATGCCCTGGAGCCCTCTCACAGTCCCTCCCCTGCTGGCCAACCTCCCATGTCTCCCCATCCCCGATCATGCACTGGTGGGGTCCCTCAGCCTGGCCTGCACCCTCTCGCAATCCAGGACCCCTCGGGGGATATCAGAGAGCCGGTTTTGGCCCAACCCCACAAGCCAGGCTGAGGGACCCCAATGGTGCATGAATTTGTGCACCAGGCCTCTAGTCTAGTAGAGCTATAAAATGACATAACACTGAAACTAATTTTTACCTGGAAGTTCTAGTTTAGTACTCAGAGATAGCAAACGCTTGAACAACTGAAAATGAGTACATCATTATTTTCCCTAAATCACAGTTAAAAATATCTTTAACTAGATCCAACTCAATTTTGGAAGAGTGAAAGATTCTTGCTTAACATTATAAGATCTTTTTATTGTAAACCTTATTTACACTTATAATCTGAAGTTGCTTGCCTCATAGTTGAAACTCACCCAGTTTCTTAAAGAAATCTAGGTTAAAAACTCCTTGGCATATGGTAAGAGCTCAGTAAATATTTGTTGAATAAATTGAAGCTCACATACTTCCACATTTTGGCAATTGATTCTCTAAATAAGGAATTAATGTTGCTTCATATTTTAGATTCCACTGACAGACCTGATGGTGTTTATTAAACCATCACTCTACCAGTATCAAAGCAGATAGGATTCTCAAACTTGTCTTTCATGAATGTATTAAAATAGTTTAATTGAGTGAAAATCAAATCCAATCTTATTTACTATGAATAAAAATGTTTCTCACTTGTAAAACAGATTCCTTTATATGTATTTTGGAATAAAAAATATATGTGATTTATTACTACTGATCATAATAAATTTGTTTAACTAACACATGGTTTGAAAAAAATAATTTGACAGAGAATCATTGATTGGCTACCTCTTGCACAGCTCACACTGGGGATTGAGGCTGAAACCCAGGCATGTGCCCTGACCTGGTTAAGCAAAGATTTAACAAAGATATACCCAAAATAGCATTATTCAAAAGATGTACACTTTGGCTTGCAAATCTTTTCATTGTAATTCAATTAAGAAAAGATAGCTTTGTGTTCAGGAAAATGAAGTTGCCACTATTTATGGAAGAAGGCTTTATCTAATGATAAGAACAGATAAAATTAGCAGATTTGTACATGGTTAAAAATCTATTTAAGGGAGATAATGAAGAGAAAAAAGGTGAAGATGAAAGAACAGCTGATTATCTGGGTAAATATTTCCTACTATCAAATTTGGCCCAATATATTTAAAAGAAATTCCTGACAACTTGTTATATTCTCAGAAATGGTCCAGAACCACTAACCTCATCCAATTCACCTCTCAAGTTCCCGTTTTTTCCTGAACTAATTCATTTCATTTTTTCCCCCCTTGGCCAATTATAGTCTCCTTCTTATAAGCATCACTTTGTTGATCCTTAACCTCTGATCCCTTGCTTCCTTCTTCCACTACAAAATTAACCCCTTCATTTTCTTGTTCTGCTTGTACCATTTTAGTTCACAGGCCTTACACATTGACACTAGCTTTGGGACTGTGCTTCACATATACTAAAGAAATGTACAACCAATGATCAGCACCTGGAAATGCACATCCAAAGCCCTAGTTTAATTTTTTTTTAAATATATTTTTATTGATTTCATAGAAGAAGGGAGAGGGAGAGATAGAAACATCAACGATGAGAGAGAATCATTGATTGGCTGCCTCTTGCACAGCTCACACTGGGGACTGAGACTGAAACCCAGGCATGTGGCCTGACCAGGAATCAAACAGTGACCTCCTGATTCAGAGGTTGAAGCTCAACAGTTGAAGCCATGCCAGCCCGGTCCTAGTTTAATTCCTGGTATTAAATAAACAAACCACTCCAGGTTTCAAATCCCAGCATTCATCTTCTGTATTCAGATAACTTCCAAAGTTAGAGTTAACTTTCTAAATCTACCACTTTCATGAGCTTCAGGACCCCAAGCAAGACACCTGATAGATTATCTGCCCTTATATAGCCTGTTAGCCTCTAAAATTAAAAATGTCTAAAAACTAACTGATCATATTTTCCCTAGCTTCCACCCCGAGTCTATGTACACCCTCACCTATAAGTCCCTTTTGTAGTCCCTGATTTTATTAAGACATGATCATTCTTCCAAATCAATCCACAGCCAAACCTCTACGCTATCTAGCATTTGCCACTCTCTCCCACTCTACATAGAGTTTAGATGTTTATAGGTTTCAGATAAATCATATAAAATTGTGTGTATATATGGATGGCAAGGCATAATTTTTTTAAATCATTCTAATCATGAGTGTCAATATTCAAAGAAACTTTAATGATCACCTAAATTATTCACATCTCTATTGTTTGTCCTGTCTTTTCCTTTCCCACTGATTCACTCACAAGCCAATAATCTCTATTGAAAATAGCCTTCTATCCGGTCACGCAGCCTGTAGTATCTCCTCACTGTAGGCCATCCATCAGACCGCATTCTATATTAATCATCCTAAAATAAATCTGATTATGTTAGTACTCTGCTAAAAGTATTAGTGATATACCATAACCTACCAACGATATATAATTGTAGAGCACTTTAATACTTCAAAAAACTTTCACATATTATTTTATTTGAATCCTCACAACAATCTTAATACTCTAAAAATAGCTCAAAGTCATAAACAATTTTGTAACCCCTGACACCTCAGGAACCAAATGCCTTTTAACAAGTCCATCAAGCTTTACTCCAGCAGCTGAGTTAATCTCTCTAGATAATAGATAATTTAAAGTCTGTGAAAAATAATGTTTATTTTTTTTTATGATCCACTTTAATATCCTGGCTATTAGGGATGGATCCAGTTTGTCAGAAAAAAGACTTTGTTTGTCTTTTTTTTTGGTCAAAAAAGAAGACTCTTAAGATAACACATATAAGTAAATTATGCCATTGTTTTACTACTTCCTATAATGAAAACTAATACTCGCTAAATAGGCTCTTCATACAAGCCAAAAGCAATAATCACAAAGATTATACCATGTAATTCTAAACAAATTAATATGATAATATGGATGAAGAGTAATAGATTATTTGTTAAAACTTAATTAGATGAAAATTCTCTTAGATTTTGTTTGTGATTAATAGTTATTACTCTGGATGAATCTCTGAAATTCAGAGCCATAAATTAATGCTTTTTTATTAAACAAGTAATGAAATGTTAAAAATCCATGATGTACTGTTTACATCAATGTGATTCTTACAAGATTTGTATTTACCTGATAACTTTAGAACTACTTCAGCATAAATTTTATGCCATAAAACCATAAGGCAGCTAATTCCCGAAAATTTTTCAAAGTTTTCTCCTCTCTACTGATCCTTTCTCAGTTCTTTCATGGATATACTTATGATTTAAAAAGTGGTAATACATCTGGATATTAACTCAGATGACCACTGAGATCTAAACTAAAAGTGTCCTTTAAAAATTTCAATGGCCTCCTCATCCTTTCCAGAATTAATTTTAAAGTGTCTGAAATTTATCTGAGGGGATTCTGATTGTTGGTGTAGCAAGGCAAGTTCAGAGGAAATGAATAGTATGTCATGAATATAAAATTATAAAACCATGCATCTGAAGTGAATTCAAAGTGGCATCATTTAAATTGGAAAAGGGAGGAGATTTGGGTTATTGTAAACACAACTGCTGGCTTCCAGATAATGGAAAGTGAGAACACCAACCCCCATTTGCCTGTGTCCATTGGTTATGCTCATACGCATGCATACAAGTCCTTTGTGGTTGATCTCTTATCCCCTCACCCCCCACCTTCCCTCATAGGTTGGACAGTCTGTTTGATGCTTCTATGACTCTGATTCTATTTTTGTTCATCAGTTTATGTTGTTCATTATATTTCACAAATGAGTGAGATCATGTGATATTTATCTTTCTCTGACTGGCTTATTTCCCTTAACATAATGCTTTCCAGTTTCATCCATGCTGTTGCAAATGGTAAGAATTCCTTCTTTTTTACAGCAGGGTAGTATTCCACAGTTTTTTAATCCACTCATCTGCTGATGGGCACTTAGGCTGTTTCCAAATCTTAGCTATTGTAAGCTGCTGCTATGAACACAGGGGTGCATATATCCTTTTTGATTGCTGTTTGTTTTCTTAGGATATATTCCTAGAAGTGGGATTACTGGGTCAAATGGGAGTTCCATTTTTAATTTTTTGAGGAAACACCATACTGTTTTTCACAGTGGCTGCACAAGTCTGCATTCCCACCAGCAGTGCAAGAGGGTTC